>NW_018743539.1:0-53053 GCF_001683475.1 Chenopodium quinoa | reverse complement strand
GTGTTTGACTTTCATTAAATTCAATTAGCTTATTTTTGAATGTGTTTGACTTTAATTTAATTCAATTAGCTTTGTAGAATGTATTTGTTTGATTCAATTAGCTTTGTTTGTGTTGACTTTTATATGATTCAATTAGCTTTGTAGAATGTATTTTGACTTTTATTTGATTTTAATTAGCTTTGTTTGAATGTGTTTGACTTTCATTTGATTCAATTAGCTTTGTAGAATGTATTTGACTTTCATTTGAATCAAATAACTTTGTTTGACTGTGTTTGACTTTCATTTGATTCAATTTGCTTTGTAGAATGTATTTGACTTTCATTTTCTTCAAATAGCTTTGTTTGAATGTGTTTGACTTTCATTTGATTCAATTAGCTTTGTAGAATGTATTTGACATTCATTTAATTAAAATAGCTTTGTTTGAACTTTGAATTTGATTAGCTTTGTTTGAATGTGTTTGACTTTCATTTGATTCTTTGACTTTCATTTGATTCAAAGCTTTGTTTTGTTTTTTCATTTGATTCAATTAGCTTTGTAGAATGTTTGACTTTCATTTGATTCAAATAGCTTGTTTGATGTTTGACTTTCATTTGATTCAATAGCTTTGTAGAATGTATTTTGACTTTCATTTGATTCAAATAGCTTTGTTGAATGTGTGTTTGACTTTCATTTAATTAGCTTTTTGAATGTGTTTGACTTTCATTTGATTAAAAGCTTTGTTTGAATGTGTTTGACTTTCTTTTGATTCAATTAGCTTTGTAGAATGTATTTTACTTTTTTATTTATTTAGCTTTTTGAATTTATTTGACTTCATTTGATTCAAAAGCTTGTTTGAATGTGTTTGACTTTCATTTGATTCAATTAGCTTTGTAGAATGTATTTGACTTTGATTTTAATCAAATAACTTTCTTTGACTGTGTTTTGACTTTCATTTGATTCAATTTGCTTTGTAGAATGTATTTGACTTTCATTTTCTTCAAATAGCTTTGTTTGAATGTTTTGATTTTCATTTGATTCAATTAGATTTGTAGAATGTATTTGACATTCATTTAATTAAAATAGCTTTGTTTGAATGTGTTTGACTTTCATTTGATTCAATTAGCTTTGTTTGAATGTGTTTGACTTTCATTTGATTCAATTAGCTTTGTAGAATGTATTTGACTTTCATTTGATTCAAATAGCTTTGTTTGAATGTGTTTGACTTTCAATTGATTCAATTAGCTTGTAGAATGTGTTTGACTGTCATTTGATTCAAATAGCTTTGTTTGAATGTGTTTGAATTTCATTTAGATCAATTTGCTTTGTAGAATGCATTTCACTTCATTTGATTTATATAGCTTTGTTTGAACGTATTGACTGTCATTTGATTCAAATAGATTTGTTTGAATGTGTTTGACTTTCATTTGATTTAATTTGCTTTGTAGAATGTATTTTACTTTTATTTTATTTATTTAGCTTTGATTGAATTTATTTGACTCTCATTTGATTCAAACAGCTTTGTTTGAATGTGTTTGACTTTCATTTGATTCAATTAGCTTTGTAGAAAGTATTTGACTTTGATTTTAATCAAATAACTTTCTTTGACTGTGTTTGACTTTCATTTGATTCAATTTGCTTTGTAGAATGTATTTGACTTTCATTTTCTTCAAATAGCTTTGTTTGAATGTGTTTGACTTTCATTTGATTTAATTAGCTTTGTAGAATGTAATTAACATTCATTTAATTAAAATAGCTTTGTTTGAATGTGTTTGACTTTCATTTGATTCAATTAGCTTTGTTTAAATGTGTTTGACTTTCATTTGATTCAATTAGCTTTGTAGAATGTATTTGACTTTCATTTGATTCAAATAGCTTTGTTTGAATGTGTTTGACTTTCAATTGATTCAATTAGCTTTGTAGAATGTGTTTGACTGTCATTTGATTCAAATAGCTTTGTTTGAATGTGTTTGAATTTCATTTAGATCAATTTGCTTTGTAGAATGCATTTCACTTTCATTTGATTTATATAGCTTTGTTTGAATGTGTTTGACTTTCATTTAAATTAAAAAGCTTTTTTTGAATGTGTTTGACTTTCATTTGATTTAAAAGGCTTTGTTTGAATGTGTTTGACTTTCATTTGATTCAATTAGCTTTGTAGAATGTATTTTACTTTTATTTGATTTAATTAGCTTTGTTTGAATTTATTGACTCTCATTTGATTCAAATAGCTTTGTTTGAATGTGTTTGACTTTCATTTGATTCAATTAGCTTTGCAGAATGTATTTGACTTTCACTTGATTCGAAAGCTTTGTTTGAATGTGTTTGACTTTCATTAAATTCAATTAGCTTATTTTGAATGTGTTTAACTTTAATTCAATTCAATTAGCTTTGTAAAATGTATTTGACTTCCATTTGATTCAATTAGCTTTGTTTGAATGTGTTTGACTTTTATATGATTCAATTAGCTTTGTAGAATGTATTTGACTTTTATTTGATTTAATTAGCTTTGTTTGAATGTGTTTGACTTTCATTTGATTCAATTAGCTTTGTAGAATGTATTTGACTTTCATTTGAATCAAATAACTTTGTTTGACTGTGTTTGACTTTCATTTGATTCAATTTGCTTTGTAGAATGTATTTGACTTTCATTTTCTTCAAATAGCTTTGTTTGAATGTGTTTGACTTTCATTTGATTCGATTAGCTTTGTAGAATGTATTTTACATTCATTTAATTAAAATAGCTTTGTTTGAACGTATTTGACTTTCATTTGATTCAATTAGCTTTGTTTGAATGTGTTTGACTTTCATTTGATTCAATTAGCTTTGTAGAATGTATTTGACTTTCATTTGATTCAAATAGCTTTGTTTGAATGTGTTTGACTTTCAATTCATTCAATTAGCTTGTAGAATGTGTTTGACTGTCATTTGATTCAATTAGCTTTGTTTGAATGTGTTTGAATTTCATTTAATTCATTTTGCTTTGTAGAATGCATTTCACTTTCATATGATTTATATAGCTTTGTTTGAATGTGTTCGACTTTCATTAAAATTAAAAAGCTTTTTTTGTATGTGTTTGACTTTCATTTGATTTAAAAGACTTTGTTTGAATGTGTTTGACTTTCTTTTGATTCAATTAGCTTTGTAGAATGTATTTTACTTTTATTTTATTTATTTAGCTTTGATTGAATTTATTTGACTCTCATTTGACTCAAACAGCTTTGTTTGAATGTGTTTGACTTTCATTTGATTCAATTTGCTTTGTAGAATGTATTTGACTTTGATTTAATCAAATAACTTTCTTTGACTGTGTTTGACTTTCATTTGATTCAATTTGCTTTGTAGAATGTATTTGACTTTCATTTTCTTCAAATAGCTTTGTTTGAATGTGTTTGACTTTCATTTGATTCAATTAGCTTTGTAGAATGTATTTGACATTCATTTAATTAAAATAGCTTTGTTTGAATGTGTTTGACTTTCATTTGATTCAATTAGCTTTGTTTAAATGTGTTTGACTTTCATTTGATTCAATTAGCTTTGTAGAATGTATTTGACTTTCATTTGATTCAAATAGCTTTGTTTGAATGTGTTTGACTTTCAGTTGATTCAATTAGCTTTGTAGAATGTGTTTGACTGTCATTTGATTCAAATAGCTTTGTTTGAATGTGTTTGAATTTCGTTTAGATCAATTTGCTTTGTAGAATGCATTTCACTTTCATTTGATTTATATAGCTTTGTTTGAATGTGTTTGACTTTCATTTAAATTAAAAAGCTTTTTTTGAATGTGTTTGACTTTCATTTGATTTAAAAGGCTTTGTTTGAATGTGTTTGACTTTCATTTGATTCAATTAGCTTTGTAGATTGTATTTTACTTTTATTTGATTTAATTAGCATTGTTTGAATTTATTTGACTCTCGTTTGATTCAAATAGCTTTGTTTGAATGTGTTTGACTTTCATTTGATTCAATTAGCTTTGTAGAATGTATTTGACTTTCATTTGATTCAAATAGCTTTGTTTGAATGTGTTTGACTTTCAATTGATTCAATTAGCTTTGTAGAATGTGTTTGACTGTCATTTGATTCAAATAGCTTTGTTTGAATGTGTTTGAATTTCATTTAGATCAATTTGCTTTGTAGAATGCATTTCACTTTCATTTGATTTATATAGCTTTGTTTGAACGTATTTGACTGTCATTTGATTCAAATAGCTTTGTTTGAATGTGTTTGACTTTCATTTGATTCAATTAGCTTAGTAGAATGTATTTGACTTTCATTTGATTCATATACCTTTGTTTGAATGTGTTTGAATTTCATTTAATTCAATTTGCTTTGTAGAATGCATTTCAGATTCATTTGATTTATATAGCTTTGTTTGAATGTGTTTGACTTTCATTTAAATTAAAAAGCTTTTTTTGAATGTGTTTGACTTTCATTTGATTTAAAAGACTTTGTAGAATGTATTTTACTTTTATTTTATTTAATTAGCTTTGATTGAATTTATTTGACTCTCATTTGATTCAAACAACTTTGTTTGAATGTGTTTGACTTTCATTTGATTCAATTAGCTTTGTAGAATGTATTTGACTTTGATTTTAATCAAATAACTTTCTTTGAATGTGTTTGACTTTCATTTGATTCAATTTGCTTTGTAGAATGTATTTGACTTTCATTTTCTTCAAATAGCTTTGTTTGAATGTGTTTGACTTTCGTTTGATTTAATTAGCTTTGTAGAATGTAATTGACATTCATTTAATTAAAATAGCTTTGTTTGAATGTGTTTGACTTTCATTTGATTCAATTAGCTTTGTTTAAATGTGTTTGACTTTCATTTGATTCAATTAGCTTTGTAGAATGTATTTGACTTTCATTTTCTTCAAATAGCTTTGTTTGAATGTGTTTGACTTTCATTTGATTCAATTAGCTTTGTAGAATGTATTTTACATTCATTTAATTAAAATAGCTTTGTTTGATCGTATTTGACTTTCATTTGATTCAATTAGCTTTGTTTGAATGTGTTTGACTTTCATTTGATTCAATTAGCTTTGTAGAATGTATTTGACTTTCATTTGATTCAAATAGCTTTGTTTGAATGTGTTTGACTTTCAATTCATTCAATTAGCTTGTAGAATGTGTTTGACTGTCATTTGATTCAATTAGCTTTGTTTGAATGTGTTTGAATTTCATTTAATTCAATTTTCTTTGTAGAATGCATTTCACTTTCATATGATTTATATAGCTTTGTTTGAATGTGTTCGACTTTCATTAAAATTAAAAAGCTTTTTTTGTATGTGTTTGACTTTCATTTGATTTAAAAGACTTTGTTTGAATGTGTTTGACTTTCTTTTGATTCAATTAGCTTTGTAGAATGTATTTTACTTTTATTTTATTTATTTAGCTTTGATTGAATTTATTTGACTCTCATTTGATTCAAACAGCTTTGTTTGAATGTGTTTGACTTTCATTTGATTCAATTTGCTTTGTAGAATGTATTTGACTTTGATTTAATCAAATAACTTTCTTTGACTGTGTTTGACTTTCATTTGATTCAATTTGCTTTGTAGAATGTATTTGACTTTCATTTTCTTCAAATAGCTTTGTTTGAATGTGTTTGACTTTCATTTGATTCAATTAGCTTTGTAGAATGTATTTGACATTCATTTAATTAAAATAGCTTTGTTTGAATGTGTTTGACTTTCATTTGATTCAAATAGCTTTGTTTGAATGTGTTTGACTTTCATTTGATTCAATTAGCTTTGTAGAATGTATTTGACATTCATTTAATTAAAATAGCTTTGTTTGAACGTATTTGACTCTCATTTGATTCAAACAGCTTTGTTTGAATGTGTTTGACTTCCATTTGATTCAATTAGATTTGTTTGAATGTGTTTGACTTTTATATGATTCAATTAGCTTTGTAGAATATATTTGATTTTTTTTTTATTTAATTAGCTTTGTTTGAATGTGTTTGACTTTCATTTGATTCAATTAGCTTTGTAGAATGTATTTGACTTTCATTTGAATCAAATGACTTTGTTTAACTGTGTTTGACATTCATTTAATTAAAATAGCTTTGTTTGAATGTGTTTGACTTTCAATTGATTCAATTAGCTTTGTTTGAATGTGTTTGACTTTCATTTGATTCAATTAGCTTTGTAGAATGTATTTGACTTTCATTTGATTCAAATAGCTTTGTTTGAATGTGTTTGACTTTCAATTCATTCAATTAGCTTGTAGAATGTGTTTGACTGTCATTTGATTCAATTAGCTTTGTTTGAATGTGTTTGAATTTCATTTAATTCAATTTGCTTTGTAGAATGCATTTCACTTTCATATGATTTATATAGCTTTGTTTGAATGTGTTCGACTTTCATTAAAATTAAAAAGCTTTTTTTGTATGTGTTTGACTTTCATTTGATTTAAAAGACTTTGTTTGAATGTGTTTGACTTTCTTTTGATTCAATTAGCTTTGTAGAATGTATTTTACTTTTATTTTATTTATTTAGCTTTGATTGAATTTATTTGACTCTCATTTGATTCAAACAGCTTTGTTTGAATGTGTTTGACTTTCATTTGATTCAATTTGCTTTGTAGAATGTATTTGACTTTGATTTAATCAAATAACTTTCTTTGACTGTGTTTGACTTTCATTTGATTCAATTTGCTTTGTAGAATGTATTTGACTTTCATTTTCTTCAAATAGCTTTGTTTGAATGTGTTTGACTTTCATTTGATTCAATTAGCTTTGTAGAATGTATTTGACATTCATTTAATTAAAATAGCTTTGTTTGAATGTGTTTGACTTTCATTTGATTCAATTAGCTTTGTTTAAATGTGTTTGACTTTCATTTGATTCAATTAGCTTTGTAGAATGTATTTGACTTTCATTTGATTCAAATAGCTTTGTTTGAATGTGTTTGACTTTCAGTTGATTCAATTAGCTTTGTAGAATGTGTTTGACTGTCATTTGATTCAAATAGCATTGTTTGAATGTGTTTGAATTTCGTTTAGATCAATTTGCTTTGTAGAATGCATTTCACTTTCATTTGATTTATATAGCTTTGTTTGAATGTGTTTGACTTTCATTTAAATTAAAAAGCTTTTTTTGAATGTGTTTGACTTTCATTTGATTTAAAAGGCTTTGTTTGAATGTGTTTGACTTTCATTTGATTCAATTAGCTTTGTAGATTGTATTTTACTTTTATTTGATTTAATTAGCTTTGTTTGAATTTATTTGACTCTCATTTGATTCAAATAGCTTTGTTTGAATGTGTTTGACTTTCATTTGATTCAATTAGCTTTGTAGAATGTATTTGACTTTCATTTGATTCAAATAGCTTTGTTTGAATGTGTTTGACTTTCAATTGATTCAATTAGCTTTGTAGAATGTGTTTGACTGTCATTTGATTCAAATAGCTTTGTTTAAATGTGTTTGAATTTCATTTAGATCAATTTGCTTTGTAGAATGCATTTCACTTTCATTTGATTTATATAGCTTTGTTTGAACGTATTTGACTGTCATTTGATTCAAATAGCTTTGTTTGAATGTGTTTGACTTTCATTTGATTCAATTAGCTTAGTAGAATGTATTTGACTTTCATTTGATTCATATACCTTTGTTTGAATGTGTTTGAATTTCATTTAATTCAATTTGCTTTGTAGAATGCATTTCACATTCACTTGATTTATATAGCTTTGTTTGAATGTGTTTGACTTTCATTTAAATTAAAAAGCTTTTTTTGAATGTGTTTGACTTTCATTTGATTTAAAAGACTTTGTTTGAATATGTTTGACTTTCATTTGATTCATTTAGCTTTGTAGAATGTATTTTACTTTTATTTTATTTAATTAGCTTTGATTGAATTTATTTGACCCTCATTTGATTCAAACAGCTTTGTTTGAATGTGTTTGACTTTCATTTGATTCAATTAGCTTTGTAGAATGTATTTGACTTTGATTTTAATCAAATAACTTTCTTTGACTGTGTTTGACTTTCATTTGATTCAATTTGCTTTGTAGAATGTATTTGACTTTCATTTTCTTCAAATAGCTTTGTTTGAATGTGTTTCACTTTCGTTTGATTTAATTAGCTTTGTAGAATGTAATTGACATTCATTTAATTAAAATAGCTTTGTTTGAACGTGTTTGACTTTCATTTGATTCAATTAGCTTTGTTTGAATGTGTTTGACTTTCATTTGATTCAACTAGCTTTGTAAAATGTATTTTACTGTCATTTGATTCAAATAGCTTTGTTTGAATGTGTTTGACTTTCATTTGATTCAATTTGCTTTGTAGAATGTATTTGACTTTCATTTCATTCAAATAGCTTTGTTTGAATGTGTTTGACTTTCATTTGATTCAATTAGCTTTGTAGAATGTATTTTACATTCATTTAATTAAAATAGCTTTGTTTGAATGTGTTTGACTTTCATTTGATTCAATTAGCTTTGTAGAATGTATTTGACTTTCATTTGATTCAAATAGCTTTGTTTGAATGTGTTTGACTTTCAATTCATTCAATTAGCTTGTAGAATGTGTTTGACTGTCATTTGATTCAATTAGCTTTGTTTGAATGTGTTTGAATTTCATTTAATTCAATTTGCTTTGTAGAATGCATTTCACTTTCATATGATTTATATAGCTTTGTTTGAATGTGTTCGACTTTCATTAAAATTAAAAAGCTTTTTTTGTATGTGTTTGACTTTCATTTGATTTAAAAGACTTTGTTTGAATGTGTTTGACTTTCTTTTGATTCAATTAGCTTTGTAGAATGTATTTTACTTTTATTTTATTTATTTAGCTTTGATTGAATTTATTTGACTCTCATTTGATTCAAACAGCTTTGTTTGAATGTGTTTGACTTTCATTTGATTCAATTTGCTTTGTAGAATGTATTTGACTTTGATTTAATCAAATAACTTTCTTTGACTGTGTTTGACTTTCATTTGATTCAATTTGCTTTGTAGAATGTAATTGACTTTCATTTTCTTCAAATAGCTTTGTTTGAATGTGTTTGACTTTCATTTGATTCAATTAGCTTTGTAGAATGTATTTGACATTCATTTAATTAAAATAGCTTTGTTTGAATGTGTTTGACTTTCATTTGATTCAATTAGCTTTGTTTAAATGTGTTTGACTTTCATTTGATTCAATTAGCTTTGTAGAATGTATTTGACTTTCATTTGATTCAAATAGCTTTGTTTGAATGTGTTTGACTTTCAGTTGATTCAATTAGCTTTGTAGAATGTGTTTGACTGTCATTTGATTCAAATAGCTTTGTTTGAATTTCGTTTAGATCAATTTGCTTTGTAGAATGCATTTCACTTTCATTTGATTTATATAGCTTTGTTTGAATGTGTTTGACTTTCATTTAAATTAAAAAGCTTTTTTTGAATGTGTTTGACTTTCATTTGATTTAAAAGGCTTTGTTTGAATGTGTTTGACTTTCATTTGATTCAATTAGCTTTGTAGATTGTATTTTACTTTTATTTGATTTAATTAGCTTTGTTTGAATTTATTTGACTCTCATTTGATTCAAATAGCTTTGTTTGAATGTGTTTGACTTTCATTTGATTCAATTAGCTTTGTAGAATGTATTTGACTTTCATTTGATTCAAATAGCTTTGTTTGAATGTGTTTGACTTTCAATTGATTCAATTAGCTTTGTAGAATGTGTTTGACTGTCATTTAATTCAAATAGCTTTGTTTGAATGTGTTTGAATTTCATTTAGATCAATTTGCTTTGTAGAATGCATTTCACTTTCATTTGATTTATATAGCTTTGTTTGAACGTATTTGACTGTCATTTGATTCAAATAGCTTTGTTTGAATGTGTTTGACTTTCATTTGATTCAATTAGCTTAGTAGAATGTATTTGACTTTCATTTGATTCATATACCTTTCTTTGAATGTGTTTGAATTTCATTTAATTCAATTTGCTTTGTAGAATGCATTTCACATTCATTTGATTTATATAGCTTTGTTTGAATGTGTTTGACTTTCATTTAAATTAAAAAGCTTTTTTGAATGTGTTTGACTTTCATTTGATTTAAAAGACTTTGTTTGAATATGTTTGACTTTCATTTGATTCAATTAGCTTTGTAGAATGTATTTTACTTTTATTTTATTTAATTAGCTTTGATTGAATTTATTTGACTCTCATTTGATTCAAACAACTTTGTTTGAATGTGTTTGACTTTAATTTGATTCAATTAGCTTTGTAGAATGTATTTGACTTTCATTTGATTCAAATAGCTTTGTTTGAATGTGTTTGACTTTCAATTGATTCAATTAGCTTTGTAGAATGTGTTTGACTGTCATTTGATTCAAATAGCTTTGTTTGAATGTGTTTGAATTTCATTTAGATCAATTTGCTTTGTAGAATGCATTTCACTTTCATTTGATTTATATAGCTTTGTTTGAACGTATTTGACTGTCATTTGATTCAAATAGCTTTGTTTAAATGTGTTTGACTTTCATTTGATTCAATTAGCTTAGTAGAATGTATTTGACTTTCATTTGATTCATATACCTTTGTTTGAATGTGTTTGAATTTCATTTAATTCAATTTGCTTTGTAGATTGCATTTCACATTCATTTGATTTATATAGCTTTGTTTGAATGTGTTTGACTTTCATTTAAATTAAAAAGCTTTTTTTGAATGTGTTTGACTTTCATTTGATTTAAAAGACTTTGTTTGAATATGTTTGACTTTCATTTGATTCAATTAGCTTTGTAGAATGTATTTTACTTTTATTATATTTAATTAGCTTTGATTGAATTTATTTGACTCTCATTTGATTCAAACAGCTTTGTTTGAATGTGTTTGACTTTCATTTGATTCAATTAGCTTTGTAGAATGTATTTGACTTTGATTTTAATCAAATAACTTTCTTTGACTGTGTTTGACTTTCATTTGATTCAATTTGCTTTGTAGAATGTATTTGACTTTCATTTTCTTCAAATAGCTTTGTTTGAATGTGTTTGACTTTCGTTTGATTTAATTAGCTTTGTAGAATGTAATTGACATTCATTTAATTAAAATAGCTTTGTTTGAATGTGTTTGACTTTCATTTGATTCAATTAGCTTTGTTTAAATGTGTTTGACTTTCATTTGATTCAATTAGCTTTGTAGAATGTATTTGACTTTCATTTTCTTCAAATAGCTTTGTTTGAATGTGTTTGACTTTCATTTGATTCAATTAGCTTTGTAGAATGTATTTTACATTCATTTAATTAAAATAGCTTTGTTTGAACGTATTTGACTTTCATTTGATTCAATTAGCTTTGTTTGAATGTGTTTGACTTTCATTTGATTCAATTAGCTTTGTAGAATGTATTTGACTTTCATTTGATTCAAATAGCTTTGTTTGAATGTGTTTGACTTTCAATTCATTCAATTAGCTTGTAGAATGTGTTTGACTGTCATTTGATTCAATTAGCTTTGTTTGAATGTGTTTGAATTTCATTTAATTCAATTTGCTTTGTAGAATGCATTTCACTTTCATATGATTTATATAGCTTTGTTTGAATGTGTTCGACTTTCATTAAAATTAAAAAGCTTTTTTTGTATGTGTTTGACTTTCATTTGATTTAAAAGACTTTGTTTGAATGTGTTTGACTTTCTTTTGATTCAATTAGCTTTGTAGAATGTATTTTACTTTTATTTTATATATTTAGCTTTTGAATTTATTTGACTCTCATTTGATTCAAACAGCTTTGTTTGAATGTGTTTGACTTTCATTTGATTCAATTTGCTTTGTAGAATGTATTTGACTTTGATTTAATCAAATAACTTTCTTTGACTGTGTTTGACTTTCATTTGATTCAATTTGCTTTGTAGAATGTATTTGACTTTCATTTTCTTCAAATAGCTTTGTTTGAATGTGTTTGACTTTCATTTGATTCAATTAGCTTTGTAGAATGTATTTGACATTCATTTAATTAAAATAGCTTTGTTTGAATGTGTTTGACTTTCATTTGATTCAATTAGCTTTGTTTAAATGTGTTTGACTTTCATTTGATTCAATTAGCTTTGTAGAATGTATTTGACTTTCATTTGATTCAAATAGCTTTGTTTGAATGTGTTTGACTTTCAGTTGATTCAATTAGCTTTGTAGAATGCGTTTGACTGTCATTTGATTCAAATAGCATTGTTTGAATGTGTTTGAATTTCGTTTAGATCAATTTGCTTTGTAGAATGCATTTCACTTTCATTTGATTTATATAGCTTTGTTTGAATGTGTTTGACTTTCATTTAAATTAAAAAGCTTTTTTTGAATGTGTTTGACTTTCATTTGATTTAAAAGGCTTTGTTTGAATGTGTTTGACTTTCATTTGATTCAATTAGCTTTGTAGATTGTATTTTACTTTTATTTGATTTAATTAGCTTTGTTTGAATTTATTTGACTCTCATTTGATTCAAATAGCTTTGTTTGAATGTGTTTGACTTTCATTTGATTCAATTAGCTTTGTAGAATGTATTTGACTTTCATTTGATTCAAATAGCTTTGTTTGAATGTGTTTGACTTTCAATTGATTCAATTAGCTTTGTAGAATGTGTTTGACTGTCATTTGATTCAAATAGCTTTGTTTAAATGTGTTTGAATTTCATTTAGATCAATTTGCTTTGTAGAATGCATTTCACTTTCATTTGATTTATATAGCTTTGTTTGAACGTATTTGACTGTCATTTGATTCAAATAGCTTTGTTTAAATGTGTTTGACTTTCATTTGATTCAATTAGCTTAGTAGAATGTATTTGACTTTCATTTGATTCATATACCTTTGTTTGAATGTGTTTGAATTTCATTTAATTCAATTTGCTTTGTAGAATGCATTTCACATTCACTTGATTTATATAGCTTTGTTTGAATGTGTTTGACTTTCATTTAAATTAAAAAGCTATTTTTGAATGTGTTTGACTTTCATTTGATTTAAAAGACTTTGTTTGAATATGTTTGACTTTCATTTGATTCAATTAGCTTTGTAGAATGTATTTTACTTTTATTTTATTTAATTAGCTTTGATTGAATTTATTTGACTCTCATTTGATTCAAACAGCTTTGTTTGAATGTGTTTGACTTTCATTTGATTCAATTAGCTTTGTAGAATGTATTTGGCTTTCATTTGAATCAAATAACTTTGTTTGACTGTGTTTGACTTTCATTTGATTTAATTTGCTTTGTCGAATGTATTTGACTTTCATTTTCTTCAAATAGCTTTGTTTGAATGTGTTTGACTTTCATTTGATTCAATTAGCTTTGTAGAATGTATTTGACATTCATTTAATAAAATAGCTTTGTTTGAATGTGTTTGACTTTCATTTGATTCAATTAGCTTTGTTTGAATGTGTTTGACTTTCATTTGATTCAATTAGCTTTGTAGAATGTATTTGACTTTCATTTGATTCAAATAGCTTTGTTTGAATGTGTTTGACTTTCAATTGATTCAATTAGCTTTGTAGAATGTGTTTGACTGTCATTTGATTCAAATAGCTTTGTTTGTATGTGTTTGAATTTCATTTAGATCAATTTTCTTTGTAGAATGCATTTCACTTTCATTTGATTTATATAGCTTTGTTTGAATGTGTTTGACTTTCATTTAAATTAAAAAGCTTTTTTTGAATGTGTTTGACTTTCATTAGATTTAAAAGGCTTTGTTTGAATGTGTTTGACTTTCATTTGATTCAATTAGCTTTGTAGAATTTATTTTACTGTTATTTGATTTAGATAGCTTTGTTTGAATTTATTTGACTCTCCTTTGATTCAAATAGCTTTGTTTGAATGTGTTTGACTTTCATTTGATTCAATTAGCTTTGTAGAATGTATTTGACTTTCATTTTATTCAAATAGCTTTATTTGTATGTGTTTGACTTTCATTTGATTCAATTAGCTTTGTAGAATGTATTTGACTTTCATTTGATTCAAAATCTTTGTTTGAATGTGTTTGACTTTCATTTGATTCAATTAGCTTTGTTTGAATGTGTTTGACTCTAATTTAATTCAATTAGCTTTGTAGAATGTATTAGACTTTTATTTGATTTAATTAGCTTTGTTTTAATGTATTTGACTCTCATTTGATTCAATTAGCTTTGTAGAATGTATTTGACTTTCATTTGAATCAAATAACTTTGTTTGACTGTGTTTGACTTTCATTTGATTCAATTTGCTTTGTAGAATGTATTTGACTTTCACTTTCTTCAAATAGCTTTGTTTGAATGTGTTTGACTTTCATTTGATTCAATTAGCTTTGTAGAATGTGTTTGACTTTCATTTGATTCAAATAGCTTTGTTTGAATGGGTTTGACTTTCAATTGATTCAATTAGCTTGTAGAATGTGTTTGACTGTCATTTGATTCAAATAGCTTTGTTTGAATGTGTTTGAATTTCATTTAGATCAATTTGCTTTGTAGAATGCATTTCACTTTCATTTGATTTATATAGCTTTGTTTGAACGTATTTGACTGTCATTTGATTCAAATAGATTTGTTTGAATGTGTTTGACTTTCATTTGATTTAATTAGCTTAGTAGAATGTATTTGACTTTCATTTAATTCAAATAGCTTTGTTTGAATGTGTTTGAATTTCTTTAATACAATATGCTTTGTAGAATGCAATTCACTTTCATTTGATTTATATAGCTTTGTTTGAATGTGTTTGACTTTCATTTAAATTAAAAAGCTTTTTTTGAATGTGTTTGACTTTCGTTTGATTTAAAAGGCTTTGTTTGAATGTGTTTGACTTTCATTTGATTCAATTAGCTTTGTAGAATGTATTTTATTTTTATTTGATTTAATTAGCTTTGTTTGAATTTATTTGACTCTCATTTGATTCAAATAGCTTTGTTTGAATGTGTTTGACTTTCATTTGATTCAATTAGCTTTGTAGAATGTATTTGAATTTCACGTGATTCGAAAGCTTTGTTTGAATGTGTTTGACTTTCATTAAATTCAATTAGCTTATTTTGAATGTGTCTGACTTTAATTTAATTCAATTAGCTTTGTAGAATGTATTTGACTTCCATTTGATTCAATTAGCTTTGTTTGAATGTGTCTGACTTTTATATGATTCAATTAGCTTTGTAGAATGTATTTGACTTTTATTTGATTTAATTAGCTTTGTTTGAATGTGTTTGACTTTCATTTGATTCAATTAGCTTTGTAGAATGTATTTGACTTTCATTTGAGTCAAATAACTTTGTTTGACTGTGTTTGACTTTCATTTGATTCAATTTGCTTTGTAGAATGTATTTGACTTTCATTTTCTTCAAATAGCTTTGTTTGAATGTGTTTGGCTTTCATTTGATTCAATTAGCTTTATAAAATGTATTTTAAATTCATTTAATTAAAATAGCTTTGTTTGAACGTATTTGACTCTCATTTGATTCAAACAGCTTTGTTTGAATGTGTTTGACTTCCAGTTGATTCAATTAGCTTTGTTTGAATGTGTTTGACTTTTATATGATTCGATTAGCTTTGTAGAATGTATTTGACTTTTATTTGATTTAATTAGCTTTGTTTGAATATGTTTGACTTTCATTTGATTCAATTAGCTTTGTAGAATGTATTTGACTTTCATTTGAATCAAATTACTTTGTTTGACTCTGTTTGACATTCATTTAATTAAAATAGCTTTGTTTGAATGTGTTTGACTTTCATTTGATTCAATTAGCTTTGTTTGAATGTGTTTGACTTTCATTTGATTCAATTAGCTTTGTAGAATGTATTTGACTTTCATTTGATTCAAATAGCTTTGTTTGAATGTGTTTGACTTTTAATTCATTCAATTAGCTTGTAGAATGTGTTTGACTGTCATTTGATTCAAATAGCTTTGTTTGAATGTGTTTGAATTTCATTTAGATCAA
Source organism: Chenopodium quinoa (assembly GCF_001683475.1). Lineage (NCBI taxonomy): Eukaryota > Viridiplantae > Streptophyta > Magnoliopsida > Caryophyllales > Amaranthaceae > Chenopodium > Chenopodium quinoa. Next base: position 37,215 of record NW_018743539.1, on the reverse strand, counting down.
TTTGCTTTGTAGAATGCATTTCAATTTCATTTGATTTATATAGCTTTGTTTGAACGTATTTGACTGTCATTTGATTCAAATAGCTTTGTTTGAATGTGTTTGACTTTCATTTGATTTAAAAGGCTTTGTTTGAATGTGTTTGACTTTCATTTGATTCAATTAGCTTTGTAGAATGTATTTTACTTTTTTTTCATTTAATTAGCTTTGTTTGAATTTATTTGACTCTTATTTGATTCAAATAGCTTTGTTTGAATGTGTTTGACTTTCATTTGATTCAATTAGCTTTGTAGAATGTATTTGACTTTCATTTGATTCAAAAAGCTTTGTTCGAATGTGTTTAACTTTCATTTAAATTAAAAAGCTTTTTTTGAATGTGTTTGACTTTCATTTGATTTAAAAGGCTTTGTTTGAATGTGTTCGACTTTCATTTGATTCAATTAGCTTTGTAGAATGTATTTTACTGTTATTTGATTTAGATAGCTTTGTTTGAATTTATTTGACTCTCCTTTGATTCAAATAGCTTTGTTTGAAAGTGTTTGACTTTCATTTGATTCAATTAGCTTTGTAGAATGTATTTGACTTTCATTTGATTCAGATAGCTTTATTTGAATGTGTTTGAATTTCATTTCATTCAATTAGCTTTGTAGAATGTATTTGCCTTTCATTTGATTCAAAATCTTTGTTTGAATGTGTTTGACTTTCATTTGATTCAATTAGCTTTGTTTGAATGTGTTTGACTCTAATTTAATTCAATTAGCTTTGTAGAATGTATTAGACTTTTATTTGATTTAATTAGCTTTGTTTGAATGTGTTTGACTTTCATTAGATTGAATTAGCTTTGTAGAATGTATTTGACTTTCATTTGATTCAAATAGCTTTGTTTGAATGTGTTTGACTTTCAATTGATTCAATTAGCTTGTAGAATGTGTTTGACTGTCATTTGATTCAAATAGCTTTGTTTGAATGTGTTTCAATTTCATTTTGATCAATTTGCTTTGTAGAATGCATTTCACTTTCATTTGATTTATATAGCTTTGTTTGAATGTGTTTGACTTTCATTTAAATTAAAAAGCTTTTTTTGAATGTGTTTGACTTTCATTTGATTTAATTAGCTTAGTAGAATGTATTTGACTTTCATTTGATTCAAATACCTTTGTTTGAATGTGTTTGAATTTCATTTAATTCAATTTGCATTGCAGAATGCATTTCACATTCATTTGATTTATATAGCTTTGTTTGAATGTGTTTGACTTTCATTTAAATTAAAAAGCTTTTTTTGAATGTGTTTGACTTTCATTTGATTTAAAAGACTTTGTTTGAATGTGTTTAACTTTCATTTGATTCAATTAGCTTTGTAGAATGTATTTGACTTTCATTTAATTCAAATAGATTTGTTTGAATGTGTTTGACTTTCATTTGATTCAATTAGCTTTGTTTGAATGTGTTTGACTTTCATTTGATTCAATTAGCTTTGTAGAATGTTTTTGACTTTCATTTGATTCAATTAGCTTTGTTTGAATGTGTTTGACTTTCATTTGATTCAATTAGCTTTGTTGAATGTATTTTACTTTCATTTGATTCAATTAGCTTTGTTTGAATGTGTTTGACTTTCATTTGATTCAATTAGCTTTGTAGAATGTATTTGACTCTCATTTGATTCAAATAGCTTTGTTTGAATGCGTTTAACTTTCATTTGATTCAATTAGCATTGTATAATACATTTCACTTTCATTTAATTTAATTAGCATTATTTGACTCTCATTTAGCATTATTTGACTCTCATTTGATTCAAACAACTTTGTTTGAATGTGTTTGACTTTCATTTGATTCAATTAGCTTTGTAGAATGTATTTGACTTTGATTTTAATCAAATAACTTTCTTTGATTGTGTTTGACTTTCATTTGATTCAATTAGCTTTGTAGAATGTATTTGACATTCATTTAATAAAATAGCTTTGTTTGAATGTGTTTGACTTTCATTTGATTCAATTAGCTTTGTTTGAATGTGTTTGACTTTCATTTGATTCAATTAGCTTTGTAGAATGTATTTGACTTTCATTTGATTCAAATAGCTTTGTTTGAATGTGTTTGACTTTCAATTGATTCAATTAGCTTTGTAGAATGTGGTTGACTGTCATTTGATTCAAATAGCTTTGTTTGAATGTGTTTGAGTTTCATTTAGATCAATTTGCTTTGTAGAATGCATTTCACATTCATTTAGATCAATTGGCTTTGTTTGAATGCATTTCACTTTCATTTGATTTATATAGCTTTGTTTGAACGTATTTGACTGTCATTTGATTCAAATAGCTTTGTTTGAATGTGTTTGACTGTCATTTGTTTCAATTAGCCTAGTATAATGTATTTGACTTTCATTTGATTCAAATACCTTTGTTTGAATGTGTTTGAATTTCATTTAATTCAATTTGCTTTGTAGAATGCATTTCACATTCATTTGATTTATATAGCTTTGTTTAAATGTGTTTGACTTTAATTTAAATTAAAAAGCTTTTTTTGAATGTGTTTCACTTTCATTTGATTTAAAAGACTTTTTTTGAATGTGTTTGACTTTCATTTGATTCAATTAGCTTTGTAGAATATTTTTACTTTTATTTTATTTAATTAGCTTTGATTGAATTTATTTGACTCTTATTTGATTCAAACAGCTTTGTTTGAATGTGTTTGACTTTCCTTTGATTCAGTTAGCTTTGTAGAATGTATTTGACTTTCATTTGAATCAAATAACTTTGTTTGACTGTGTTTGACTTTCATTTGATTCAATTTGCTTTGTAGAATGTATTTGACTTTCATTTTCTTTAAATAGCTTTGTTTGAATGTGTTTGACTTTCATTTGATTCAATTAGCTTTGTAGAATGTATTTGACTTTCATTTGATTCAAATAGCTTTGTTTAAATTTTTTGACTCTCCTTTGATTCAATTAGCTTTGTAGAATGTGTTTGACTGTCATTTGATTCAAATAGCTTTGTTTGAATGTGTTTAAATTTCATTTAGATCAATTTGCTTTGTAGAATGCATTTCACTTTCATTTGATTTATATAGCTTTGTTTGAATGTGTTAGTCTTTCATTTAAATTATAAAGCTTTTTTTTAATGTGTTTGACTTTCATTTGATTTAAAAGGCTTTGTTTGAATGTGTTTGACTTTCATTTGATTCAATTAGCTTTGTAGAATGTATTACTGTTATTTGATTTAGATAGCTTTGTTTGAATTTATTTGACTCTCCTTTGATTCAAATAGCTTTGTTTGAATGTGTTTGACTTTCATTTGATTCAGTTAGCTTTGTAGAATGTATTTGACTTTCATTTGATTCAAATAGCTTTATTTGAATGTGTTTAACTTTCATTTGATTCAATTAGCTTTGTAGAATGTATTTGACTTTCATTTGATTCAAAATCTTTGTTTGAATGTGTTTGACTTTCATTTGATTCAATTAGCTTTGGTTGAATGTGTTTGACTCTAATTTAATTCAATTAGCTTTGTAGAATGTATTAGACTTTTATTTGATTTAATTAGCTTTGTTTTAATGTATTTGACTCTCATTTGATTCAAATAGCTTTGTTTGAATGTGTTTGACTTTCAATTGATTCAAATAGCTTTGTTTGAATGTGTTTTACTTTCATTTGATTCAATTAGCTTTGTAGAATGTATTTGACTTTCATTTGATTAAAATAGCTTTGTTTGAATGTGCTTGACTTTTATTTGATACAATTAGCTTTGTTTGAATGTGTTTGACTTTTATTTGATTCAATTAGCTTTGTAGAATGTATTTGACTCTCATTCGATTCAATTAGCTTTGTTTGAATGTGTTTGACTTTCATTTGATTCAATTAGCTTAGTAGAATGTATTTGACTTTCATTTGATTCAAATAGCTTTATTTGAATGTGTTTAACTTTCATTTGATTCAATTAGCTTTGTAGAATGTATTTGACTTTCATTTGATTCAAAATCTTTGTTTGAATGTGTTTGACTTTCATTTGATTCAATTAGCTTTGTTTGAATGTGTTTGACTCTAATTTAATTCAATTAGCTTTGTAGAATGTATTAGACTTTTATTTGATTTAATTAGCTTTGTTTTAATGTATTTGACTCTAATTTGATTCAAATAGCTTTGTTTAAATGTGTTTGACTTTCATTTGATTCAAATAGCTTTGTTTGAATGTGTTTTACTTTCATTTGATTCAATTAGCTTCGTAGAATGTATTTCACTTTCATTTGATTAAAATAGCTTTGTTTGAATGTGCATGACTTTCATTTGATTCAATTACCTTTGTTTGAATGTGTTTGACTTTCATTTGATTCAATTAGCTTTGTTGAATGTATTTGACTCTCATTTGATTCAATTAGCTTTGTTTGAATGTGTTTGACTTTCATTTGATTCAATTAGCTTTGTAGAATGTATTTGACTCTCATTTGATTCAAATAGCTTTGTTTGAATGCGTTTAACTTTCATTTGATTCAATTAGCTTTGTAGAATACATTTCACTTTCATTTAATTTAAACAACTTTGTTTGAATGTGTTTGACTTTCATTTGACTCAAATAGCTTTATTTGATTGCGTTTGACTTTCATTTGATACAATTAGCTTTGTAGAACGTATTTGACTTTCATTTGATTCAAATAGCTTTCTTTGAATGTGTTTGACTTTCATTTGATTCAATTAGCTTTGTTTGAATGTGTTTAACTTTCATTTGATTTAATTCGCTTTGTTGAATGTATTTGACTTTCAGTTAATTCAATTAGCTTTGTTTGAATGTGTTTAACTTTCATTTGATTCAATTAGCTTTGTAGAATGTATTTGACTTTTATTTGATTTAATTAGCTTTGTTTGAATGTGTTTGACTGTCATTTGATACAATTAGCTTTGTAGAACGTATTTGACTGTCATTTGATTCAAATAGCTTTGTCTCAATGTGTTTGACTTTCATTTGATTCAATTAGCTTGGTAGAATGTATTTGACTTTCATTTGATTCAAATAGCTTTGTTTGAATGTGTTTGACTTTCATTTGATTCAATTAGCTTTGTAGAATGTATTTCACTTTCACTTGATTCGAAAGCATTGTTTGAATGTGTTTGACTTTCATTAAATTCAATTAGCTTATTTTGAATGTGTTTGACTTTAATTCAATTCAATTAGCATTGTAGAATGTATTTGACTTCCATTTGATTCAATTAGCTTTGTTTGAATGTGTTTGACTTTTATATGATTCAATTAGCTTTGTAGAATGTATTTGACTTTTATTTGATTTAATTAGCTTTGTTTGAATGTGTTTGACTTTCATTTGATTCAATTAGCTTTGTAGAATGTATTTAACTTTCATTTGAATCAAATAACTTTGTTTGACTATGTTTGACTTTCATTTGATTCAATTTGCTTTGTAGAATGTATTTGACTTTCATTTTCTTCAAATAGCTTTGTTTGAATGTGTTTGACTTTCATTTGATTCAATCAGCTTTGTAGAATGTATTTGATATTCATTTAATTAAAATAGCTTTGTTTGAATGTGTTTTACTTTCATTTGATTCAATTAGCTTTGTTTGAATGTGTTTGAATTTCATTTGATTCAATTAGCTTTGTAGAATGTATTTGACTTTCATTTGATTCAAATAGCTTTGTTTGAATGTGTTTGACTTTCATTTGATTCAATTTGCTTTGTAGAATGTATTTGACTTTCATTTTCTTCAAATAGCTTTGTTTGAATGTGTTTGACTTTCATTTGATTCAATCAGCTTTGTAGAATGTATTTGATATTCATTTAATTAAAATAGCTTTGTTTGAATGTGTTTGACTTTCATTTGATTCAATTAGCTTTGTTTGAATGTGTTTGAATTTCATTTGATTCAATTAGCTTTGTAGAATGTATTTGACTTTCATTTGATTCAAATAGCTTTGTTTGAATGTGTTTGACTTTCAATTGATTCAATTAGCTTTGTAGAATGTGTTTGACTGTCATTTGATTCAAATAGCTTTGTTTGAATGTGTTTGAATTTCATTTAGATCAATTTGCTTTGTAGAATGCATTTCACTTTCATTTGATTTATATAGCTTTGTTTGAATGTGTTTGACTTTCATTTAAATTAAAAAGCTTTTTTTGAATGTGTTTGACTTTCATTTGATTTAAAAGGCTTTGTTTGAATGTGTTTGACTTTCATTTGATTCAATTAGCTTTGTAGAATGTATTTTACTTTTATTTGATTTAATTAGCTTTGTTTGAATTTATTTGACTCTCATTTGATTCAAATAGCTTTGTTTGAATGTGTTTGACTTTCATTTGATTCAATTAGCTTTGTAGAATGTATTTGACTTTCATTTGATTCAAATAGCTTTGTTTGAATGTGTTTGACTTTCAATTAATTCAATTAGCTTTGTAGAATGTGTTTGACTGTCATTTGATTCAACAAGCTTTGTTTGAATGTGTTTGAATTTCATTTAGATCAATTTGCTTTGTAGAATGCATTTCAGTTTCATTTGATTTATATAGCTTTGTTTGAACGTATTTGACTGTCATTTGATTCAAATTGCTTTGTTTGAATGAGTTTGACTGTCATTTGATACAATTAGCTTAGTAGAATGTATTTGACTTTCATATGATTCAAATACCTTTGTTTGAATGTGTTTGAATTTCATTTAATTCAATTTGCTTTGTAGAATGCATTTCACATTCATTTGATTTATATAGCTTTGTTTGAATGTGTTTGACTTTCATTTAAATTAAAAAGCTTTTTTTGAATGTGTTTGACTTTCATTTGATTTAAAAGACTTTGTTTGAATGTGTTTGACTTTCATTTGATTCAATTAGCTTTGTAGAATGTTTTTTACTTTTATTTTATTTAATTAGCTTTGATTGAATTTATTTGACTCTCATTTGATTCAAACAGCTTTGTTTGAATGTGTTTGACTTTCATTTGATTCAATTAGCTTTGTAGAATGTATTTGACTTTCATTTGAATCAAATAACTTTGTTTGACTGTGTTTGACTTTCATTTGATTCAATTTGCTTTGTAGAATGTATTTGACTTTCAATTAATTCAATTAGCTTTGTATAATGTGTTTGACTGTCATTTGATTCAATTAGCTTTGTAGAATGTATTTGACATTCATTTAATTAAAATAGCTTTGTTTGAATGTGTTTGACTTTCATTTGATTCAATTAGCTTTGTTTGAATGTGTTTGACTTTCATTTGATTCAATTAGCTTTGTAGAATGTATTTGACTTTCATTTGATTCAAATAGCTTTGTTTGAATGTGTTTGACTTTCAATTGATTCAATTAGCTTTGTAGAATGTGTTTGATTGTCATTTGATTCAAATAGCTTTGTTTGAATGTGTTTGAATTTCGTTTAGATCAATTTGCTTTGTAGAATGCATTTCACTTTCATTTGATTTATATAGCTTTGTTTGAATGTGTTTGACTTTCATTTAAATTAAAAAGCTTTTTTTGAATGTGTTTGACTTTCATTTGATTTAAAAGGCTTTGTTTGTATGTGTTTGACTTTCATTTGATTTAATTAGCTTTGTAGAATGTATTTTACTGTTATTTGATTTAGATAGCTTTGTTTGAATTTATTTGACTCTCCTTTGATTCAAATAGCTTTGTTTGAATGTGTTTGACTTTCATTTGATTCAATTAGCTTTGTAGAATGTATTTGACTTTCATTTGATTCAAATAGCTTTATTTAATTGTGTTTAACTTTCATTTGATTCAATTAGCTTTGTAGAATTTATTTGACTTTCATTTGATTCAAAATCATTGTTTGAATGTGTTTGACTTTCATTTGATTCAATTAGCTTTGTTTGAATGTATTTGACTCTAATTTAATTCAATTAGCTTTGTAGAATGTATTAGACTTTTATTTGATTTAATTAGCTTTGTTTTAATGTATTTGACTCTCATTTGATTCAAATAGCTTTGTTTGAATGTGTTTGACATTCATTTGATTCAAATAGCTTTGTTTGGATGTGTTTTACTTTCATTTGATTCAATTAGCTTTGTAGAATGTATTTGACTTTCATTTGATTAAAATAGCTTTGTTTGAATGTGCTTGACTTTCATTTGATTTAATTAGCTTTGTTTGAATGTGTTTGACTTTCATTTGATTCAATTAGCTTTGTTGAATGTATTTGACTCTCATTTGATTCAATTAGCTTTGTTTGAATGTGTTTGACTTTCATTTGATTCAATTAGCTTTGTAGAATGTATTTGACTCTCATTTGATTCAAATAGCTTTGTTTGAATGCGTTTAACTTTCATTTGATTCAATTAGCTTTGTAGAATACATTTCACTTTCATTTAATTTAAACAACTTTGTTTGAATGTGTTTGACTTTCATTTGACTCAAATAGCTTTATTTGATTGCGTTTGACTTTCATTTGATACAATTAGCTTTGTAGAACGTATTTGACTTTCATTTGATTCAAATAGCTTTGTTTGAATGTGTTTGACTTTCATTTGATTCAATTAGCTTTGTTTGAATGTGTTTGACATTCATTTGATTCAATTCGCTTTGTTGAACGTATTTGACTTTCAGTTAATTCAATTAGCTTTGTTTGAATGTGTTTGACTTTCATTTGATTCAATTAGCTTTGTAGAATGTATTTGACTTTTATTTGATTTAATTAGCTTTGTTTGAATGTATTTGACTCTCATTTGATTCAAATATCTTTGTTTGAATGTGTTTCACTTTCATTTGATTCAATTAGCTTTGTAGAATGCATTTCACTTTCATTTTATTCAAATAGCTTTGTTTGAATTTGTTTGACTTTCATTTGATACAATTAGCTTTGTAGAACGTATTTAACTGTCATATGATTCAAATAGCTTTATTTCAATGTGTTTGACTTTCATTTAATTCAATTAGCTTAGTAGAATGTATTTGACTTTCATTTGATTCAAATAGCTTTGTTTGAATGTGTTTGACTTTTATTTGATTCAATTAGCTTTGTCGAATGTATTTCACTTTCACTTGATTCGAAAGCTTCGTTTGAATGTGTTTGACTTTCATTAAATTCAATTAGCTTATTTTGTATGTGTTTGACTTTAATTCAATTCAACTAGCATTGTTGAATGTATTTGACTTCCATTTGATTTAATTAGCTTTGTTTGAATGTGTTTGACTTTTATATGATTCAATTAGCTTTGTAGAATGTATTTGACTTTTATTTGATTTAATTAGCTTTGTTTGAATGTGTTTGACTTTCATTTGATTCAATTAGCTTTGTAGAATGTATTTGACTTTCATTTGAATCAAATAACTTTGTTTGACTGTGTTTCACTTTCATTTGATTCAATTTGCTTTGTAGAATGTATTTGACTTTCATTTTCTTCAAATAGCTTTGTTTGAATGTGTTTGACTTTCATTTGTTTCAATTAGCTTTGTAGAATGTATTTGATATTCATTTAATTAAAATAGCTTTGTTTGAATGTGTTTGACTTTCATTTGATTCAATTAGCTTTGTTTGAATGTGTTTGACTTTCATTTGATTCAATTAGCTTTGTAGAATGTATTTGACTTTCATTTGATTCAAATAGCTTTGTTTGAATGTGTTTGACTTTCAATTGATTCAATTAGTTTTGTAGAATGTGTTTGACTGTCATTTGATTCAAATAGCTTTGTTTGAATTTGTTTGAATTTATTTGACTCTCATTTGATTCAAATAGCTTTGTTTGAATGTGTTTGACTTTCATTTGATTTAAAAGGCTTTGTTTGAATGTGTTTGACTTTCATTTGATTCAATTAGCTTTGTAGAATGTATTTTACTTTTATTTTATTTATTTAGCTTTGTTTGAATTTATTTGACTCTCATTTGATTCAAACAGCTTTGTTTGAATGTGTTTGACTTTCATTTGATTCAATTAGCTTTGTAGAATGTATTTGACTTTGATTTTAATCAAATAACTTTCTTTGACTGTGTTTGACTTTCATTTGATTCAATTTGCTTTGTAGAATGTATAAGACTTTCATTTTCTTCAAATTGCTTTGTTTGAATGTGTTTGACTTTCATTTGATTCAATTAGCTTTGTAGAATGTATTTGACATTCATTTAATTAAAATAGCTTTGTTTGAATGTGTTTGACTCTCATTTGATTCAATTAGCTTTGTTTGAATGTGTTTGACTTTCATTTGATTCAATTAGCTTTGTAGAATGTATTTGACTTTCATTTGATTCAAATAGCTTTGTTTGAATGTGTTTGACTTTCAATTAATTCAATTACCTTTGTAGAATGTGTTTGACTGTCATTTGATTCAAATAGCTTTGTTTGAATGTGTTTGATTTTCATTTAGATCAATTTGCTTTGTAGAATGCATTTCACTTTCATTTGATTTATATAGCTTTGTTTGAACGTATTTGACTGTCATTTGATTCAAATTGCTTTGTTTGAATGAGTTTGACTGTCATTTGATTCAATTAGCTTAGTAGAATGTATTTGACTTTCATATGATTCAAATACCTTTGTTTGAATGTGTTTGAATTTCATTTAATTCAATTTGCTTTGTAGAATGCATTTCACATTCATTTGATTTATATAGCTTTGTTTGAATGTGTTTGACTTTCATTTAAATTAAAAAGCTTTTTTTGAATGTGTTTGACTTTCATTTGATTTAAAAGACTTTGTTTGAATGTGTTTGACTTTCATTTGATTCAATTAGCTTTGTAGAATGTTTTTTACTTTTATTTTATTTAATTAGCTTTGATTGAATTTATTTGACTCTCATTTGATTCAAACAGCTTTGTTTGAATGTGTTTGACTTTCATTTGATTCAATTAGCTTTGTAGAATGTATTTGACTTTCATTTGAATCAAATAACTTTGTTTGACTGTGTTTGACTTTCATTTGATTCAATTTGCTTTGTAGAATGTATTTGACTTTCAATTAATTCAATTAGCTTTGTATAATGTGTTTGACTGTCATTTGATTCAATTAGCTTTGTAGAATGTATTTGACATTCATTTAATTAAAATAGCTTTGTTTGAATGTGTTTGACTTTCATTTGATTCAATTAGCTTTGTTTGAATGTGTTTGACTTTCATTTGATTCAATTAGCTTTGCAGAATGTATTTGACTTTCATTTGATTCAAATAGCTTTGTTTGAATGTGTTTGACTTTCAATTGATTCAATTAGCTTTGTAGAATGTGTTTGATTGTCATTTGATTCAAATAGCTTTGTTTGAATGTGTTTGAATTTCGTTTAGATCAATTTGCTTTGTAGAATGCATTTCACTTTCATTTGATTTATATAGCTTTGTTTGAATGTGTTTGACTTTCATTTAAATTAAAAAGCTTTTTTTGAATGTGTTTGACTTTCATTTGATTTAAAAGGCTTTGTTTGTATGTGTTTGACTTTCATTTGATTTAATTAGCTTTGTAGAATGTATTTTACTGTTATTTGATTTAGATAGCTTTGTTTGAATTTATTTGACTCTCCTTTGATTCAAATAGCTTTGTTTGAATGTGTTTGACTTTCATTTGATTCAATTAGCTTTGTAGAATGTATTTGACTTTCATTTGATTCAAATAGCTTTATTTAATTGTGTTTAACTTTCATTTGATTCAATTAGCTTTGTAGAATTTATTTGACTTTCATTTGATTCAAAATCATTGTTTGAATGTGTTTGACTTTCATTTGATTCAATTAGCTTTGTTTGAATGTATTTGACTCTAATTTAATTCAATTAGCTTTGTAGAATGTATTAGACTTTTATTTGATTTAATTAGCTTTGTTTTAATGTATTTGACTCTCATTTGATTCAAATAGCTTTGTTTGAATGTGTTTGACATTCATTTGATTCAAATAGCTTTGTTTGGATGTGTTTTACTTTCATTTGATTCAATTAGCTTTGTAGAATGTATTTGACTTTCATTTGATTAAAATAGCTTTGTTTGAATGTGCTTGACTTTCATTTGATTTAATTAGCTTTGTTTGAATGTGTTTGACTTTCATTTGATTCAATTAGCTTTGTTGAATGTATTTGACTCTCATTTGATTCAATTAGCTTTGTTTGAATGTGTTTGACTTTCATTTGATTCAATTAGCTTTGTAGAATGTATTTGACTCTCATTTGATTCAAATAGCTTTGTTTGAATGCGTTTAACTTTCATTTGATTCAATTAGCTTTGTAGAATACATTTCACTTTCATTTAATTTAAACAACTTTGTTTGAATGTGTTTGACTTTCATTTGACTCAAATAGCTTTATTTGATTGCGTTTGACTTTCATTTGATACAATTAGCTTTGTAGAACGTATTTGACTTTCATTTGATTCAAATAGCTTTGTTTGAATGTGTTTGACTTTCATTTGATTCAATTAGCTTTGTTTGAATGTGTTTGACATTCATTTGATTCAATTCGCTTTGTTGAACGTATTTGACTTTCAGTTAATTCAATTAGCTTTGTTTGAATGTGTTTGACTTTCATTTGATTCAATTAGCTTTGTAGAATGTATTTGACTTTTATTTGATTTAATTAGCTTTGTTTGAATGTATTTGACTCTCATTTGATTCAAATATCTTTTTTTGAATGTGTTTCACTTTCATTTGATTCAATTAGCTTTGTAGAATGCATTTCACTTTCATTTTATTCAAATAGCTTTGTTTGAATTTGTTTGACTTTCATTTGATACAATTAGCTTTGTAGAACGTATTTAACTGTCATATGATTCAAATAGCTTTATTTCAATGTGTTTGACTTTCATTTAATTCAATTAGCTTAGTAGAATGTATTTGACTTTCATTTGATTCAAATAGCTTTGTTTGAATGTGTTTGACTTTTATTTGATTCAATTAGCTTTGTCGAATGTATTTCACTTTCACTTGATTCGAAAGCTTCGTTTGAATGTGTTTGACTTTCATTAAATTCAATTAGCTTATTTTGTATGTGTTTGACTTTAATTCAATTCAACTAGCATTGTTGAATGTATTTGACTTCCATTTGATTTAATTAGCTTTGTTTGAATGTGTTTGACTTTTATATGATTCAATTAGCTTTGTAGAATGTATTTGACTTTTATTTGATTTAATTAGCTTTGTTTGAATGTGTTTGACTTTCATTTGATTCAATTAGCTTTGTAGAATGTATTTGACTTTCATTTGAATCAAATAACTTTGTTTGACTGTGTTTCACTTTCATTTGATTCAATTTTCTTTGTAGAATGTATTTGACTTTCATTTTCTTCAAATAGCTTTGTTTGAATGTGTTTGACTTTCATTTGTTTCAATTAGCTTTGTAGAATGTATTTGATATTCATTTAATTAAAATAGCTTTGTTTGAATGTGTTTGACTTTCATTTGATTCAATTAGCTTTGTTTGAATGTGTTTGACTTTCATTTGATTCAATTAGCTTTGTAGAATGTATTTGACTTTCATTTGATTCAAATAGCTTTGTTTGAATGTGTTTGACTTTCAATTGATTCAATTAGTTTTGTAGAATGTGTTTGACTGTCATTTGATTCAAATAGCTTTGTTTGAATTTGTTTGAATTTATTTGACTCTCATTTGATTCAAATAGCTTTGTTTGAATGTGTTTGACTTTCATTTGATTTAAAAGGCTTTGTTTGAATGTGTTTGACTTTCATTTGATTCAATTAGCTTTGTAGAATGTATTTTACTTTTATTTTATTTATTTAGCTTTGTTTGAATTTATTTGACTCTCATTTGATTCAAACAGCTTTGTTTGAATGTGTTTGACTTTCATTTGATTCAATTAGCTTTGTAGAATGTATTTGACTTTGATTTTAATCAAATAACTTTCTTTGACTGTGTTTGACTTTCATTTGATTCAATTTGCTTTGTAGAATGTATAAGACTTTCATTTTCTTCAAATTGCTTTGTTTGAATGTGTTTGACTTTCATTTGATTCAATTAGCTTTGTAGAATGTATTTGACATTCATTTAATTAAAATAGCTTTGTTTGAATGTGTTTGACTCTCATTTGATTCAATTAGCTTTGTTTGAATGTGTTTGACTTTCATTTGATTCAATTAGCTTTGTAGAATGTATTTGACTTTCATTTGATTCAAATAGCTTTGTTTGAATGTGTTTGACTTTCAATTAATTCAATTACCTTTGTAGAATGTGTTTGACTGTCATTTGATTCAAATAGCTTTGTTTGAATGTGTTTGATTTTCATTTAGATCAATTTGCTTTGTAGAATGCATTTCACTTTCATTTGATTTATATAGCTTTGTTTGAACGTATTTGACTGTCATTTGATTCAAATTGCTTTGTTTGAATGAGTTTGACTGTCATTTGATTCAATTAGCTTAGTAGAATGTATTTGACTTTCATATGATTCAAATACCTTTGTTTGAATGTGTTTGAATTTCATTTAATTCAATTTGCTTTGTAGAATGCATTTCACATTCATTTGATTTATATAGCTTTGTTTGAATGTGTTTGACTTTCATTTAAATTAAAAAGCTTTTTTGGCATGTGTTTGACTTTCATTTGATTTAAAAGACTTTGTTTGAATGTGTTTGACTTTCATTTGATTCAATTAGCTTTGTAGAATGTATTTTACTTTTATTTTATTTAATTAGCTTTGATTGAATTTATTTGACTCTCATTTGATTCAAACAGCTTTGTTTGAATGTGTTTGACTTTCATTTGATTCAATTAGCTTTGTAGAATGTATTTGACTTTCATTTGAATCAAATAACTTTGTTTGACTGTGTTTGACTTTCATTTGATTCAATTTGCTTTGTAGAATGTATTTGACTTTCATTTTGTTCAAATAGCTTTGTTTGAATGTGTTTGACTTTCATTTGATTCAATTAGCTTTGTAGAATGTATTTGACATTCATTTAATTAAAATAGCTTTGTTTGAATGTGTTTGACTTTCATTTGATTCAATTAGCTTTGTTTGAATGTGTTTGACTTTCATTTGATTCAATTAGCTTTGTAGAATGTGTTTGACTGTCATTTGATTCAAATAGCTTTGTTTAAATGTGTTTTACTTTCATTTGATTCAATTAGCATTCTAGAATGTATTTGACTTTCATTTGATTAAAATAGCTTTGTTTGAATGTGCTTGACTTTCATTTGATTCAATTAGCTTTGTTTGAATGTGTTTGACTTTCATTTGATTCAATTAGCTTTGTTGAATGTATTTGACTCTCATTTGATTCAATTAGCTTTGTTTGAATGTGTTTGACTTTCATTTGATTCTATTAGCTTTGTAGAATGTATTTGACTCTCATTTGATTCAAATAGCTTTGTTTGAATGCGTTTAACTTTCATTTGATTCTATTAGCTTTGTAGAATACATTTAGCTTTCATTTAATTTAAACAACTTTGTTTGAATGTGTTTGACTTTCATTTGACTCAAATAGCTTTATTTGATTGCGTTTGACTTTCATTTGATACAATTAGCTTTGTAGAACGTATTTGACTTTCATTTGATTCAAATAGCTTTGTTTGAATGTGTTTGACTTTCATTTGATTCAATTAGCTTTGTTTGAATGTGTTTGACTTTCATTTGATTCAATTCGCTTTGTTGAATGTATTTGACTTTCAGTTAATTCAATTAGCTTTGTTTGAATGTGTTTGACTTTCATTTGATTCAATTAGCTTTGTAGAATGTGTTTGACTTTTATTTGATTTAATTAGCTTTGTTTGAATGTATTTGACTCTCATTTGATTCAAATAGCTTTGTTTGAATGTGTTTCACTTTCATTTGATTCAATTAGCTTTGTAGAATGCATTTCACTTTCATTTTATTCAAATAGCTTTGTTTGAATGTGTTTGACTTTCATTTGATACAATTAGCTTTGTAGAACGTATTTAACTGTCATTTTGATTCAAATAGCTTTGTTTCAATGTGTTTGACTTTCATTTGATTCAATTAGCTTAGTAGAATGTATTTGACTTTCATTTGATTCAAATAGCTTTGTTTGAATGTGTTTGACTTTCATTTGATTCAATTAGCTTTGTAGAATGTATTTCACTTTCACTTGATTCGAAAGCTTTGTTTGAATGTGTTTGACTTTCATTAAATTCAATTAGCTTATTTTGAATGTGTTTGACTTTAATTCAATTAAATTAGCATTGTAGAATGTATTTGACTTCCATTTGATTCAATTAGCTTTGTTTGAATGTGTTTGACTTTTATATGATTTAATTAGCTTTGTAGAATGTATTTGACTTTTATTTGATTTAATTAGCTTTGTTTTAATGTGCTTGACTTTCATTTTATTCAATTAGCTTTGTAGAATGTGTTTGACTTTCATTTGAATCAAATAACTTTGTTTGACTGTGTTTGACTTTCATTTGATTCAATTTGCTTTGTAGAATGTATTTGACTTTCATTTTCTTCAAATAGCTTTGTTTGAATGTGTTTGACTTTCTGATGAGAGACATTTATGTCACTCTTAGGGGTAGTATTTAGGTCTTTTTCCTCTTATTTTTCTTAGGTTTTTCCACCTCATTATCCTCTTATGGCTTCTTTTTGTGTTGATGAAAAGTAATGCTTATTTTGATAATCTTTATGCATTATTTTATCATCCCCATGCTCTCGTGAATTTTGGTATCTTCTGCAGGTTCCGTGACGGTCCTATGCACGGTGGGAGGCCCCTTGGCCAAGCATGGAAGCCATGGACAAAGGCAAGAGGAGCAAAAGGGAAGGAGAGGAAGCAAGAGAAGGAAGTGCAAAAGGAGGTGTGGCCGAACCTCTGAAAGGTCAGGTCGAACCTTGGTGTGGTCAAACTTTTCAAAAGTTCGACCGAACCTCCAGGGTGCAGTGGCAGTGTCAAACCTGTTTTCAGCAATTTTGCAGGAGAGGTCGAACCTCAAAAGTTCGACCAAACAAGGATCAGGGAGGTTCGACCGAACCTACACAGGGTTCGACCGAACCTACCCTGAGTCCGACCGAACTTACCCAGAGTTCGGTCGGACCTTTTCCCGATCTCAGCCAATTTTGTACGGACTATTTAAGGTCCTTTTGAGATCGTTTAAAAAAGGGGGGAGAAGGAGGACAGTAGCCTAGTTTTCAGAAACCTCTCTTAGTTTGAAACATTCCTTAGGATTAATTTAGCTTAGTTTTCATCAAATCAAATCATTGTATTAGTGAAATTCAAGAATTATTCTCAAAGTTGGGCAATTTGTATTCAACATTTGAAGCTTCAATTAGTAATTTCTCCAACCTTCTTCCTTTTAATTTCATATTTCATTTGGTATTTGCATGTTATTTAAATCTTCTTAGTTCTTGGTAATTTGTTATTGGATGATAGTTATTTTAATTGTTAACCACTTTTCCCCAATTATTGAAGTATTTAGAACCCTAATTCTTGATTGCATGTTGATAAACATGAGTTGTGAGTAGTTTTCTTGCTAGGGGTTGGGTGAAGCTCGACCTTTTGGGTTAACTATGCAAATGTGGGAGAAGCATTGATGTTTGTATTGCAATTAACTTGATTATATGAGATTGCTTGTTAGTTCCTCATGATAGGTTTAGCTACCCTTGACTAAGGAGCTTGATAGTATGATATGCCTAATTTGACATGGAAATGTAAATTGAGTACGTCATTACTTATTGTAATTTGATTATGTATCATCTATTGCTAAACTAATGAGGAATCTAAGTTTAGTAGTGTGAGTTGTTTTCTAATTGCATGAGGTTGATTTTACATATAGTCCTTGCTATATCTTGTCTATTTTACTCCCCGTTTGCCTATTTGCCTTGGTTGAGTGGATCTCATTCCCTAGTATCTTTAATTCATTGATTTAGAACCATAGTTTGTTTGTCTTCTTGACGAACCCCTATTCACCAATTGACTTCGAGTTAGCTTAAGTATAAAGATCTTTTTGGCAATCATATCATGTTCCTTGTGGGCCGAACTCTTACTTGTCATTATGCTTGGTTTGTAAGGTGTTTGTTAATAAATGTGTTTGATTGAGTGTGGAATGTACTACCGTTCTAACGCCCATCACTTTCATTTGATTCAATTAGCTTTGTAGAATGTATTTGACTTTCATTTGATTCAAATAGCTTTGTTTGAATGTGTTTGACTTTCAATTGATTCAATTAGCTTTGTAGAATGTGTTTGACTGTCATTTGATTCAAATAGCTTTGTTTGAATGTGTTTGAATTTCATTTAGATCAATTTGCTTTGTAGAATGCATTTCACTTTCATTTGATTTATATAGCTTTGTTTGAATGTGTTTGACTTTCATTTAAATTAAAAAGCTTTTTTTGAATGTGTTAGACTTTCATTTGATTTAAAAGGCTTTGTTTAAATGTGTTTGACTTTCATTTAATTCAATTAGCTTTATAGAATGTATTTTACTGTTATTTGATTTAGATAGCTTTGTTTGAATTTATTTGACTCTCCTTTGATTCAAATAGCTTTGTTTGAATAAGTTTGACTTTCATTTGATTCAATTAGCTTTGCAGAATGTATTTGACTTTCATTTGATTCAAATAGCTTTATTTGAATGTGTTTGACTTTCATTTGATTCAATTAGCTTTGTTGAATGTATTTGACTTTCATTTGATTCAAAATCTTTGTTTGAATGTGTTTGACTTTCATTTGATTCAATTAGCTTTGTTTGAACGTGTTTGACTCTAATTTAATTCAATTAGCTTTGTAGAATGTATTAGACTTTTATTTGATTTAATTAGCTTTGTTTTAATGTATTTGACTCTCTTTTGATTCAAATAGCTTTGTTTGAATGTGTTTGACTTTCATTTGATTCAATTAACTTTGTTTAAATGTGTTTTACTTTCATTTGATTCAATTAGCTTTGTAGAATGTATTTGACTTTCATTTGATTAAAATAGCTTTGTTTGAATGTGCTTGACTTTCATTTGATTCAATTAGCTTTGTTTGAATGTGTTTGACTTTCATTTGATTCAAATAGCTTTGTAGAATGTATTTGACTTTCATTTGATTAAAATAGCTTTGTTTGAATGTGCTTGACTTTCATTTGATTCAATTAGCTTTGTTTGAATGTGTTTGACTTTCATTTGATTCAATTAGCTTTGTAGAATGTATTTGACTTTCATTTGATTCAAATAGCTTTGTTTGAATGTGTTTGACTTTCAATTGATTCAATTAGCTTTGTAGAATGTGTTTTACTGTCATTTGATTCAAATAGCTTTGTTTGAATGTGTTTGAATTTCATTTAGATCAATTTGCTTTGTAGAATGCATTTCACTTTCATTTGATTTATATAGCTTTGTTTGAATGTGTTTGACTTTCATTTAAATTAAAAAGCTTTTTTTGAATGTGTTTGACTTTCATTTGATTTAAAAGGCTTTGTTTAAATGTGTTTGACTTTCATTTAATTCAATTAGCTTTGTAGAATGTATTTTACTGTTATTTGATTTAGATAGCTTTGTTTGAATTTATTTGACTCTCCTTTGATTCAAATAGCTTTGTTTGAATAAGTTTGACTTTCATTTGATTCAATTAGCTTTGCAGAATGTATTTGACTTTCATTTGATTCAAATAGCTTTATTTGAATGTGTTTGACTTTCATTTGATTCAATTAGCTTTGTTGAATGTATTTGACTTTCATTTGATTCAAAATCTTTGTTTGAATGTGTTTGACTTTCATTTGATTCAATTAGCTTTGTTTGAACGTGTTTGACTCTAATTTAATTCAATTAGCTTTGTAGAATGTATTAGACTTTTATTTGATTTAATTAGCTTTGTTTTAATGTATTTGACTCTCATTTGATTCAAATAGCTTTGTTTGAATGTGTTTGACTTTAATTTGATTCAAATAACTTTGTTTAAATGTGTTTTACTTTCATTTGATTCAATTAGCTTTGTAGAATGTATTTGACTTTCATTTGATTAAAATAGCTTTGTTTGAATGTGCTTGACTTTCATTTGATTCAATTAGCTTTGTTTGAATGTGTTTGACTTTCATTTGATTCAATTAGCCTTGTAGAATGTATTTGACTTTAATTTTAATCAAATAACTTTCTTTGACTGTGTTTGACTTTCATTTGATTCAATTTGCTTTGTAGAATGTATTTGACTTTCATTTTCTTCAAATAGCTTTGTTTGAATGTGTTTAACTTTCATTTGATTTAATTAGCTTTGTAGAATGTATTTGACATTCATTTAATTAAAATAGCTTTGTTTGAATGTGTTTGACTTTCATTTGATTCAATTAGCTTTGTTTGAAGGTGTTTGACTTTCATTTGATTCAATTAGCTTTGTAGAATGTATTTGACTTTCATTTGATTCAAATAGCTTTGTTTGAATGTGTTTGACTTTCAATTGATTCAATTAGCTTTGTAGAATGTGTTTGACTGTCATTTGATTCAAATAGCTTTGTTTAAATGTGTTTGAATTTCATTTAGAGCAATTTGCTTTGTAGAATGCATTTCACTTTCATTTGATTTATATAGCTTTGTTTGAATATGTTTGACTTTCATTTAAATTAAAAAGCTTTTTTTGAATGTGTTTGACTTTCATTTGATTTAAAAGGCTTTGTTTGAATGTGTTTGACTTTCATTTGATTCAATTAGCTTTGTAGAATGTATTTTACTTTTATTTTATTTAATTAGCTTTGTTTGAATTTATTTGACTCTCATTTGATTCAAATAGCTTTGTTTGAATGTGTTTGACTTTCATTTGATTCACTTAGCTTTGTAGAATGTATTTTACTTTCATTTGATTCAAATAGCTTTGTTTGAATGTGTTTGACTTTCAATTGATTCAATTAGCTTTGTAGAATGTGTTTGACAGTCATTTGATTCAAATAGCTTTGTTTGAATGTGTTTTGAATTTCATTTAGATCAATTTGCTTTGTAGAATGCATTTCACTTTCATTTGATTTATATAGCTTTGTTTGAACATATTTGACTGTCATTTGATTCAAATATCTTTGTTTGAATGTGTTTGACTTCCATTTGATTCAATTAGCTTAGTAGAATGTATTTGACTTTCATTTGATTCAAATACCTTTGTTAGAATGTGTTTGAATTTCATTTAATTCAATTTGCTTTGTGGAATGCATTTCACATTCATTTGATTTATATAGCTTTGTTTGAATGTGTTTGACTTTCATTTAAATTAAAAAGCTTTTTTTGAATGTGTTTGACTTTCATTTGATTTAAAGACTTTGTTTGAATGTGTTAGACTTTCATTTGATTCAATTAGCTTTGTAGAATGTATTTTACTTTTATTTTATTTAATTAGCTTTGATTGAATTTATTTGACTCTCATTTGATTCAAACAGCTTTGTTTGAATGTGTTTGACTTTCATTTGATTCAATTAGCTTTGTAGAATGTATTTGACTTTCATTTGAATAAAATAACTTTGTTTGACTGTGTTTGACTTTCATTTAATTCAATTTGCTTTGTAGAATGTATTTGACTTTCATTTTCTTCAAATAGCTTTGTTAGAATGTGTTTGACTTTCATTTGATTCAATTAGCTTTGTAGAATGTATTTGACTTTCATTTGATTCAAATAGCTTAGTTTAAATGTGTTTGACTTTCAATTGATTCAATTAGCTTTGTAGAATGTGTTTGACTGTCATTTGATTCAAATAGCTTTGTTTGAATGTGTTTGACTTGCATTTGATTCAATTAGCTTTGTTTGAATGTGTTTGACTTTCATTTGATTCAATTAGCTTTGTAGAATGTATTTGACTTTCATTTGATTCAAATAGCTTTGTTTGAATGTGTTTGACTTTCAGTTGATTCAATTAGCTTTGTAGAATGTGTTTGACTGTCATTTGATTCAAATAGCTTTGTATGAATGTGTTTGAATTTCATTTAGATCAATTTGCTTTGTAGAATGCATTTCACTTTCATTTGATTATATAGCTTTGTTTGAATGTGATTGACTTTCATTTAAATTAAAAAGCTTTTTTGAATGTGTTTGACTTTCATTTGATTAAAAGGCTTTGTTTGAATGTGTTTGACTTTCATTTGATTCAATTAGCTTTGTAGAATGTATTTTAATGTTATTTGATTTAGATAGCTTTGTTTGAATTTATTTGACTCTCCTTTGATTCAAAAAGCTTTTTTAAATGTGTTTGACTTTCATTTGATTCAATTAGCTTTGTAGAATGTATTTGACTTTCATTTGATTCAAATAGCTTTATTTGAATGTGTTTGACATTCATTTGATTCAATTAGCTTTGTAGAATGTATTTAACTTTCATTTGATTCAAAATCTTTGTTTGAATGTGTTTGACTTTCATTTGATTCAATTAGCTTTGTTTGAATGTGTTTGACTCTAATTTAATTCAATTAGCTTTGTAGAATGTATTAGACTTTTATTTGATTTAATTAGCTTTGTTTTAATGTATTTGACTCTCATTTGATTCAAATAGCTTTGTTTGAATGTGTTTGACTTTCATTTGATTCAAATAGCTTTGTTTGAAAGTGTTTTACTTTCATTTGATTCAATTAGCTTTGTAGAATGTATTTGACTTTCATTTGATTAAAATAGCTTTGTTTGAATGTGCTTGACTTTCATTTGATTCAATTAGCTTTGTTTGAATGTGTTTGACTTTCATTTGATTCAATTAGCTTTGTTGAATGTATTTGACTCTCATTTGATTCAATTAGCTTTGTTTGAATGTGTTTGACTTTCATTTGATTCTATTAGCTTTGTAGAATGTATTTGACTCTCATTTGATTCAAATAGCTTTGTTTGAATGCGTTTAACTTTAATTTGATTCTATTAGCTTTGTAGAATACATTTAGCTTTCATTTAATTTAAACAACTTTGTTTGAATGTGTTTGACTTTCATTTGACTCAAATAGCTTTATTTGATTGCGTTTTACTTTCATTTGATACAATTAGCTTTGTAGAACGTATTTGACTTTCATTTGATTCAAATAGCTTTGTTTGAATGTGTTTGACTTTCATTTGATTCAATTAGCTTTGTTTGAATGTGTTTGACTTTCATTTGATTCAATTCGCTTTGTTGAATGTATTTGATTTTCAGTTAATTCAATTAGCTTTGTTTGAATGTGTTTGACTTTCATTTGATTCAATTAGCTTTGTAGAATGTGTTTGACTTTTATTTGATTTAATTAGCTTTGTTTGAATGTATTTGACTCTCATTTGATTCAAATAGCTTTGTTTGAATGTGTTTCACTTTCATTTGATTCAATTAGCTTTGTAGAATGCATTTCACTTTCATTTTATTCAAATAGCTTTGTTTGAATGTGTTTGACTTTCATTTGATACAATTAGCTTTGTAGAACGTATTTAACTGTCATTTTGATTCAAATAGCTTTGTTTCAATGTGTTTGACTTTCATTTGATTCAATTAGCTTAGTAGAATGTATTTGACTTTCATTTGATTCAAATAGCTTTGTTTGAATGAGTTTGACTTTCATTTGATTCAATTAGCTTTGTAGAATGTATTTCACTTTCACTTGATTTGAAAGCTTTGTTTGAATGTAGTTGACTTTCATTAAATTCAATTAGCTTATTTTGAATGTGTTTGACTTTAATTCAATTCAATTAGCATTGTAGAATGTATTTGACTTCCATTTGATTCAATTAGCTTTGTTTGAATGTGTTTGACTTTTATATGATTCAATTAGCTTTGTAGAATTTATTTGACTTTTATTTGATTTAATTAGCTTTGTTTGAATTTGTTTGACTTTCATTTGATTCAATTAGCTTTGTAGAATGTATTTGACTTTCATTTGAATCAAATAACATTGTTTGACTGTGTTTGACTTTCATTTGATTCAATTTGCTTTGTAGAATGTATTTGACTTTCATTTTCTTCAAATAGCTTTGTTTGAATGTGTTTGACTTTCATTTGATTCAATTAGCTTTGTAGAATGTATTTGACATTCATTTAATTAAAATAGCTTTGTTTGAATGTGTTTGACTTTCATTTGATTCAATTAGCTTTGTTTGAATGTGTTTGACTTTCATTTGATTCAATTAGCTTTGTATAATGTATTTGACTTTCATTTGATTCAAATAGCTTTGTTTGAATGTGTTTGACTTTCAATTGATTCAATTAGCTTTGTAGAATGCATTTCACTTTCATTTGATTTATATAGCTTTGTTTGAATGTGTTTGACTTTCATTTAAATTAAAAAGCTTTTTTGAATGTGTTTGACTTTCATTTGATTAAAAGGCTTTGTTTGAATGTGTTTGACTTTCATTTGATTCAATTAGCTTTGTAGAATGTATTTTAATGTTATTTGATTTAGATAGCTTTGTTTGAATTTATTTGACTCTCCTTTGATTCAAAAAGCTTTGTTTAAATGTGTTTGACTTTCATTTGATTCAATTAGCTTTGTAGAATGTATTTGACTTTCATTTGATTCAAATAGCTTTATTTGAATGTGTTTGACATTCATTTGATTCAATTAGCTTTGTAGAATGTATTTAACTTTCATTTGATTCAAAATCTTTGTTTGAATGTGTTTGACTTTCATTTGATTCAATTAGCTTTGTTTGAATGTGTTTGACTCTAATTTAATTCAATTAGCTTTGTAGAATGTATTAGACTTTTATTTGATTTAATTAGCTTTGTTTTAATGTATTTGACTCTCATTTGATTCAAATAGCTTTGTTTGAATGTGTTTGACTTTCATTTGATTCAAATAGCTTTGTTTGAAAGTGTTTTACTTTCATTTGATTCAATTAGCTTTGTAGAATGTATTTGACTTTCATTTGATTAAAATAGCTTTGTTTGAATGTGCTTGACTTTCATTTGATTCAATTAGCTTTGTTTGAATGTGTTTGACTTTCATTTGATTCAATTAGCTTTGTTGAATGTATTTGACTCTCATTTGATTCAATTAGCTTTGTTTGAATGTGTTTGACTTTCATTTGATTCTATTAGCTTTGTAGAATGTATTTGACTCTCATTTGATTCAAATAGCTTTGTTTGAATGCGTTTAACTTTAATTTGATTCTATTAGCTTTGTAGAATACATTTAGCTTTCATTTAATTTAAACAACTTTGTTTGAATGTGTTTGACTTTCATTTGACTCAAATAGCTTTATTTGATTGCGTTTTACTTTCATTTGATACAATTAGCTTTGTAGAACGTATTTGACTTTCATTTGATTCAAATAGCTTTGTTTGAATGTGTTTGACTTTCATTTGATTCAATTAGCTTTGTTTGAATGTGTTTGACTTTCATTTGATTCAATTCGCTTTGTTGAATGTATTTGACTTTCAGTTAATTCAATTAGCTTTGTTTGAATGTGTTTGACTTTCATTTGATTCAATTAGCTTTGTAGAATGTGTTTGACTTTTATTTGATTTAATTAGCTTTGTTTGAATGTATTTGACTCTCATTTGATTCAAATAGCTTTGTTTGAATGTGTTTCACTTTCATTTGATTCAAGTAGCTTTGTAGAATGCATTTCACTTTCATTTTATTCAAATAGCTTTGTTTGAATGTGTTTGACTTTCATTTGATACAATTAGCTTTGTAGAACGTATTTAACTGTCATTTTGATTCAAATAGCTTTGTTTCAATGTGTTTGACTTTCATTTGATTCAATTAGCTTAGTAGAATGTATTTGACTTTCATTTGATTCAAATAGCTTTGTTTGAATGAGTTTGACTTTCATTTGATTCAATTAGCTTTGTAGAATGTATTTCACTTTCACTTGATTTGAAAGCTTTGTTTGAATGTAGTTGACTTTCATTAAATTCAATTAGCTTATTTTGAATGTGTTTGACTTTAATTCAATTCAATTAGCATTGTAGAATGTATTTGACTTCCATTTGATTCAATTAGCTTTGTTTGAATGTGTTTGACTTTTATATGATTCAATTAGCTTTGTAGAATGTATTTGACTTTTATTTGATTTAATTAGCTTTGTTTGAATTTGTTTGACTTTCATTTGATTCAATTAGCTTTGTAGAATGTATTTGACTTTCATTTGAATCAAATAACATTGTTTGACTGTGTTTGACTTTCATTTGATTCAATTTGCTTTGTAGAATGTATTTGACTTTCATTTTCTTCAAATAGCTTTGTTTGAATGTGTTTGACTTTCATTTGATTCAATTAGCTTTGTAGAATGTATTTGACATTCATTTAATTAAAATAGCTTTGTTTGAATGTGTTTGACTTTCATTTGATTCAATTAGCTTTGTTTGAATGTGTTTGACTTTCATTTGATTCAATTAGCTTTGTATAATGTATTTGACTTTCATTTGATTCAAATAGCTTTGTTTGAATGTGTTTGACTTTCAATTGATTCAATTAGCTTTGTAGAATGCATTTCACTTTCATTTGATTTATATAGCTTTGTTTGAACGTGTTTGACTTTCATTTAAATTAAAAAGCTTTTTTTGAATGTGTTTGACTTTCATTTGATTTAAAAGGCTTTGTTTGAATGTGTTTGACTTTCATTTGATTCAATTAGCTTTGTAGAATGTATTTTACTTTTATTTGATTAATTACCTTTGTTTGAATTTATTTGACTCTCCTTTGATTAAAATAGCTTTGTTTGAATGTGTTTGACTTTCATTTGATTCAATTAGCTTTGTAGAATGTATTTGACTTTCATTTGATTCATATAGCTTTATTTGAATGTGTTTGACTTTCATTTGATTCAATTAGCTTTGTAGAATGTATTTGACTTTCATTTGATTCAAAATCTTTGTTTGAATGTGTTTGACTTTCATTTGATTCAATTAGCTTTGTTTGAATGTTTGACTTTAATTTAATTCAATTAGTGTTTCGGGGTTTTCTGATGTCCTGCGGGAGAGTTACAATTCCGAGACTGGAACCGGACGCCTGTACTTGCAAAATAACGGAGACTCCTGAGAGCTCCGCCTCCAACGATCAAGTTAGTACCTGATTAAGGAGTAATTAATACGGAAATTAAAGTAATAAGACCTCTCTAGGTGAGAGTGTTTAATGTAGGTAATCTGCTTTGTTAGCGAGATTAGCCGGTTATTAGTGTTCCGTAATGTTTCTGTTCTTCTCTGTTCTTCAGGTGAGATTAATTGCTTGATGTTTGCTCGATTGCTTGATCCCCGGATTAATGAGGATTAATTAAGTATTTATAGTCTTGAGAAGCGTGCCACTCTCTAGGTTTAGGGTAAACCTAGGGCTGACCGGGCCTCTAGACAGGATTGGGCCTTGTTGGACGGTTTTTCCCATTTGGCATGGGTGGACACGTGGCGTGTCTCAATTGGTCCGTAGAGGACGTATCTGTGATTGACACGTGGCAGGCTCCTATTGGCCTACGTGAAGGACACGTGGCGGAACCTGGTTGGTCCACTTGTCAGACGGTGATTGGTGGATAAAAATCCCCTAATCATTTGCCCCTCACAGGTGGCACGTGACTGGTCACGTGTCGCCTGTGACAGGTGTCGCACGGTGACAGGCGACGGCCTGCTACAGGTGTCACCTTGCAAACGGCCGAGAGATTTTCCCGCCCAAATTTTGAATTTGGAAGCGACCCTTCGCCTTCTCACTTTGCCTATATAAGGAAGTGCTGACTTCGGTCATTTTCACATTTGAGAACTTTGCGAGAACATTCGGACCCCTGAACTTGCTCTGACATTTCGGACCTTTTCTGCCTACCGCCTGTTCTGACAAGCCGACTGCACCGGATTTCCAGAACTTCATCAACCGTCACTCGTTCAGGTAACTCAGTTCTCTTACTCTTAATTTTCTTTTTATTTTTTGAAATGGCACCACGGAAGCACACGACACGACCTAAGTTAGTGATCAGCCGGTCACCGGGGACGGCTGAATCTAGGACTAGGAGTGCCGCCTGCCCTTTTCTGGACCCATCTTTGCCCTTTATACAAAGTCCGACTGTATCTGTGTCTATGCAGAACGTGATGGCCAGAACAAAAAAGACTGCTATGATCTCAAACTCAGACGGCTCCTCCCAAAGGGTGCTCATTAGTGAAACATCTGACCAGGCGCCAGATGTAGAATTGAAACGAGGCGGCTGCCAAGCCGACAGTTCTGAGAGAGGGGCCAAGGTGGTCCCTTCCCATTTTACCGTTGATATGTCTAATTTTCCTCCTGCTCCTTCTAAGGGAGAGGAGGCGGGCCCTCTGGGAGAGGGGAGGAGTCGTCCTCTTCGGACTCGTCAGAGGACGAGTCCGAGTCCAGCTCTTCTGGCCACAGTTCTCCAGGCTCAGAAGAAAGAAACAGCCGCCTACAAGAGGCGAGACTTTCTCATGCAGTTGAGAAGGGGGACAATTGGGCGGAGCCGTCCGCCTCTTACAGAGAGGAAAACGCCCCCTACTACTGCATGGTACCCCGGGGCTGGATCGCAACCATGCAAGACAAAGTGGAGAGCTTTATTGCTAACCACAGAATGGGCCCGGAATTTTTACTGTTCGTGCCGGATCCAGAAGACACTGTCGTCTGGCCGGCTGGTACCAGCTATGATGACGGCTGCTTTGGCTGCTATGTGGCGGCCATCAAAGCTGGACTGCGCTTCCCATTACATCCGGCTGTTCAGCGGATTTTAGATGGGTATGATTTGGGGTTATGGCAGTTAGCCCCAACTCTTGGGTAAACGTACTCGGCTATGTGGCCGGGTGCGAAATATACGGGGTGGAGCCAAGCTTAGAGGCTTTCGCCCACATGAACTATCTCAGCCGGACCCCTAAGTCGGGAGGTACCGGCTGGTATCAATTAACAAGCCATATAGGTGCCGTGTAATTAGTGGTTGCCCTTGGGGACAGTCGTATAGGTGCCGTGTAATTAGTTTATAGAACAATGTTCCACCCAAAAGGGAGCTGCTCTCTGCGACGAATTTCATCCGGAGGGATGCCGTCGGACGCCTGCTATGATGTTGGGACAGGTCGTATTAGTTTTGTAGATTTGATCAGGTGGCTTGGCGCCTGGTCTGATTATTCGGCCGGTGGCCTTGGTAAGTTCTTGGTGAACGTAGGTGCTAAGTAAAAGAAGGGTAGCCGCCTGTTAGGCACAGGATCGGCCAGGCCCTAATCTTTTTAGCTAAGTATTGTGAGTAAAATACTCAATGGAGAGTAGCCGACTGTAAAGGAACAGACGGCATGCCCCTCTGAAGATAGAGTGAAAAACTCAATGGAGAGTAGCCGACTGTAAAGGTACAGACGGCATGCCCCTCTTAAGATAGAGTGAAAAACTCAATGGAGAGTAGCCGATTGTAAAGGTACAGACGGCATGCCCCTCTGAAGATAGAGTGAAAAACTCAATGGAGAGTAGCCGACTGTAAAGGTACAGACGACATGCCCCTCTGAAGATAGAGTGAAAAACTCAATGGAGAGTAGCCGACTGTAAAGGTACAGACGGCATGCCCCTCTGAAGATAGAGTGAAAAACTCAATGGAGAGTAGCCGACTGTAAAGGTACAGACGGCATGCCCCTCGTAATACAAAATTGAATAGTAAGTGCAAACTTTATTAAGTAGCTCTTTACTTTACATCATTTAGAAGAAATATTTTTTAAGGTTATCTACATTCCAAGTTCGAGGCAACGGTTGTCCGTCTGGTGTTTCCAGACGGTAGGTACCGTCCCTGACTTCCTCATAGATTCGGTAGGGTCCTTCCCAGTTGGGAGTTAGTTTGCCAGACTCATTAGCCCTACCTACTGCTTCCATTTTTCTAAGTACAAAGTCCCCTACTTTGAGTGGACGCCTGTGTACTTTTTTGTTGTATGATCTAGTCATTCTCAGGCGATAGATCTCATGGCGCAAGACAGCATTGCCCTCTTTTCAGGAAGTGAGTCTAATGCCAGGCGCATGGCTTCCCAGTTTGCCTCTTCGTCATATAGCATTACTCGAAGAGTCGGCTCGTAGTGTTCTATTGGAAGAACAGCTTCCGCACCATAAGTTAGGAGGAATGGAGTTTCTCCAGTCGCCCCTTTTTCAGTCGTCCTAATGGCCCAGAGAACATGTGGTAGTTCATCCGCCCATAGGCCGCCTGCTCGTTCAATCTTTTTCTTGAGACCGTCTGAGATGATTTTATTAAAGGCTTCTACCTGGCCGTTTGCTTGTGGACGGCCGACAGATGCAAAGTAGTTTGCTATTCCTTGGTCTCCCAACCAGCTTTTGAGAACAGGCGTCTCAAATTGGGGACCATTATCAAAAACCATAGACATGGGAACCCCGAACCGAGTGATGACATTTTTCCAAATGAATGAAATTACATCTTTCGTCTTGATTCCCTTTACAGCCTCCGCCTCCACCCATTTAGTGAAGTAGTCAACGGCAACAAGTATGTACCTTCTGCCGCCTGTAGCAGGCGTATATGGACCCAGGATGTCCATGCCCCACTTAGCAAACGGTAGTGGGCTGTGAATGGTAGTGAGGTCAGTAGCCGGACGGTGAATTAGTTTGCCAAACCTTTGGCACTTGTCACATTTTTTCACCATCTCCATTGCATCTGCCTCCAAGGTAGGCCAAAAGTAGCCCTGCCGCCTTGCCCTTTGAGCAAGCATCCTACCACCTAAATGAGAAGCACAGTAACCAGAGTGAAGATCATCTAGTATCTCTCGTCCCTTTTCAGGAGTAACACACTTTAAGAAGGGTTGAAGGTACCCCCTCTTGTGAAGTTCTCCCTGTATCATTTCAAAACAGGAGGCTCGTTTTTTCAGTGCTGCCGCCTGTTGAGGATCATCCGGCAGTGTACCGTTTGTCAGATATGCCCTGATTGAATCCATCCAGGTTGAGCTTCTGTCTAGGATTCCAATAGGGTTTTCCTGGATGCTTCTCTTCTCCATTACTTCCCAAAAAACAGTTCGAGGAGTATCGGAGGAGGCGGATGATGCTAATTTTGACAGTGCATCCGCCTGGTTGTTTTCTGATCTCGGCACTTGGATCAGATGGAAATCCTCAAGGGAGCCGACTGCTTGTCGGACCGCCTGTAAATACTTGATCATGGTCGGATGGGTTGCTTCGTATTCGCCATTGTACTGACTCACTATCAATTGTGAATCAGAACAGGCGTCTATTTTTCTTGCCCCTGCCGCCTTGCACATGCGGATCCCGGCTAGTAAAGCTTCATATTCTGCCTCATTGTTTGAAGCCTGAAAACTGAAGCGTAGAGCATACTCGAACCTGTCGCCCTCTGGAGATTGACATACGACGCCTGCTCAACAACCATTTGAAGTAGAGCTTCCGTCCACATATACCTTCCAGACTTGGTCTGGAACTAGAGAGTCAGGAGGACGAGTCATCTCTAAAATAAAGTCAGCAAAGGCTTGCCCCTTCACTGCTTTTCTAGGCTCGAAAGTAACTTCGAGGCTCTGTATTTCTATTGGCCCATTTGATCATTCGTCCTGACGACTCCGTGATTGTAAGGGGCCGCTTGATTGGTTGGTCGGTATACACGACGACTGCATGTGCCAAAAAGTAGGGCTTCAATTTTTTAACAGCCATGAAGAGTGCAAGACCAAATTTCTCCACTAGGGGATACCTCAACTCGGCATTTTTCAGTACGTGACTGACAAAGTAGACCGGGAGCTGACAGCCGTCCCTTTCAGCAAGGAGCACAGCGCTTAACGCATGATCAGAGACGGCCAGGTACATGTAGAGATCCTCTTTGGGCAAAGGGCTGACCAGCCTCGGCAAGGAATGCAAGTGAACTTTTAATTTCTGGAAGGCGGCCTCAGCATCCGGCCCCCATTCAAACCTTGCCTTTTTCTTAATTGCCTGGAAAAAAGTATAGGCATTTGTCGCCTGATCGGCTTAGGAATCTCCCAAGGCCGCCAGACAACCTGTTAACTTCTGAACCTCTCGGATGGTACGAGGCGACTGCATGTCAATGACCGCCTGCACCTTCTCAGGGTTCGCCTCTATTCCTCTCTGATTGATAAGGAATCCGAGAAATTTCCCAGACTCAACTCCAAATACACATTTCTTGGGATTGAGCATGACATGGTGCCGCCTGAGTGTGGCGAAAGTTTCTCGGAGGTCCGTCAGATGATCTTTCTGAAGTTTAGTCTTGACAATCATATCATCAATATATGCCTCGACGTTTCTCCCAATCTGATCAAAGAACACAGTGTTTATCATTCGTTGGAAGGTAGCCGGGGCATTCTTAAGACCAAACGGCATGACCGTGTAACAGTATAACCCCTGATCAGTGACGAAGGCCGTCTTCTCCTGATCTTTCTTCCATAAGGGAATTTGATGGAAACCAGAATAGGCGTCCATAAAACTCATCAAGGCATGACCCGCTGTTGAGTCGACCAGGTTATCAATTTTAGGCAGAGGGTAACTGTCTTTGGGGCACGCCTTGTTTAAGTCTGTGTAGTCTACACACATTCGCCAGGTGCCATTCGGCTTTTTAACAAGCACCACATTTGCAACCCAGTCTGGGAAGTAACATTGCCGAATGAACCCTGCATCAAGTAATTTTTTAACTTCGGCGGCTGCCGCCTGACTTCTTTCTTCGCCATGGTTCCGCTTCTTTTGCCGTACCGGCTTCTTTTTCGGATCCACAGCGAGTTTATGTACTGCCAGATCAGGACTAATGCCTGGCCTTTCATGGACTTCAAATGCAAAGATGTCCTTGTATTCTTTCAATAGGTTGTGAAAGTCGTCACCAAGGTTTCTCAGAGCAGTCGTCCCAACTTTGACTTTTCGGTCAGGACGTGAGTCGTCTAAGATCAGGTCCGCATGCTCACCAGCCGGCTGAGGGCGGAACTCATCCGGCCGCTCCTCTGCCAATGATTGCTATTTTCTTGCTTTTCTTGCGGACTCTGTCTGGGACGCCTTTCTCTTTTTTGTCGCCTGTTTCTTGAACAGGCGTACTCTCCTTGATATTGTCAAGGTCTGTTTTTTCTCCACTTGACCCAGTGGCCATAACAGTGGGCTTGACATCCGAGAGATAGTACTCTCGGGCCATCCTCTGATCTCCCCTTAGGGAGCCGACTGTTCCATTATCCCTCTCAAACTTGAGCAACATAAGAGACGGGATTATAACAGCCTTGGAATTATTCAGGGTTGGTCGACCCAGAATCATGTTGTAGGCCGAGAGTTCCTCTACTACTAGGAACCGGACTACCATGTGTTGTCCTTCCCTTTTTCGCCAAGGCGAATGGGCAAATCTACTCGACCCAGTGGGTGGACGACTCCTCCTCCAAACCCTATTAAAGGGTGGGAGGCCGGATGTATGCAGTCCGTCTGATATTTCAGTTTTGACAGACATTTGCTGCTGAGGAGCTCCCGGTATCTATGAGGATTCGGCCAACTCTCTGGTTGGCCACTTTACATTCAATAACGAGAGGGTCGTCATGCGGCCCCCTTATTCCTCCTAGATTCTCTTCAGTGATGACAATCTCAGGAAATGTTATATTTGGACGGCCGTTCTTGGTGAACGGAATTTACATCTAACCGCCTTATATTATCTTTGTTGCCCCTAATAGTGGGGCCGCCTCCTGAGAAGCCGCCTGCAATGGTGTAGACGACTGCATCATCTGTATCGGAGCTGTCGGCCTGTTGATTCTTTTTGGCCGACTGCTTTTTTGAGGAAGTGTTCCCGTAGATTTCTTGACATAAGTGTCAAGATCACCTTGCTCAGCCAAGCGGTCTAGGTACCGCATGAGACTGATGCAGTCATTGGTGTGATGACCAACGTCATCATGATAAGCACAGATTTATCTTGGTTCCGGTTGTTTGCAGAACCTTCATGGGGACCGGCTTCTCAATTGAGATCCGTCCCTTTATTTCTTTTAGGATAAACTGGTTATCCTTGTTAAACACATACTTTGGGGAGTATGGTTTGAATTCTTTTTTCTTTTTCTGGGCCGGCTGTTTAGAGGAATCAGCCACCCAGACCTCTCTTCTTTTCTCATCTTTGTTAGACGACTGTTTCTGTCGTCCTTCTCTTTTGTCGAACTTTTTCCCGTCCGACTGTTTTATAGTACACAGATCAGTCGCCTGTATATAGGCTTCTGCTTCAATCAAGGCCTCTTGAAGAGTCGCCACCCTTTTTCGAACTAAATCAAATTTGAAGGTAGACCCGTCTTTGAGACCTCTAAAAAAGTCAGTATAAGCTACCTCATCCGGTAACCCTTGAATCTGTATTCTCATCAGGTTGAACCGCCTGATGTAAGAACGAAGCCCCTCCTTCTCGCCCTGCTGAATTGTTCCTAAATCAAGGGTCGTTTTCTCGCAGGGATGTTCATGGCGAAGTTGGAGGCAAATAAGTAAGCAAGCGTCCTGAAGCTGTTTACACAACCATTCGGCAGGTTGCCGAACCATTGCTGTGCGATTCCCTTGAGAGTCGCTGGGAAACACTTGCACCAAGTGGGATCATCCAACCCTTGAAGGTACATCAGGTTGGTGAATGCCATCAGATGGTCTTCTGGGTTAGTAGTGCGTCATAGGCGCCTACTAGTACATTTTTTACTTTGGCCGGCTGAGCGGCTTCAGTAATTTCCTTGGAGAAGGCCGACGGCTGTTCACCAAGTCTAAGCAACCGTAGCTGCCAGTCCATAGGTTGGACGTTTTTTGCTGCAGGTCCACCAAATGGAGGTGGCTGCATAAAATACTGTTGTTGCGGCACAAATGGTAAGTTTGGTACCGCTGGGCACTATGAAAGCCGGACTGACGGGAGGTGCCGCCTGACTGACTCTCATGGTACGACTGAGTATGCCTCATCGAGGCATTTCGCAAACTGTGTTGAAAGTCTGAAGTAGAGGCCGACTCGGACAATCGGTCACTCTTCTTCTGCTCTAGCAGTAGCCGAGCATCTGTGAATGTTTGCTTTGACCCGTCCGCCTGAATATGACGAACCGGTTTCCTATTTCCCGTAGGATAACGGAATTTTGTGAAATCAAGAGCAGGTGGCTCCCGCTTCTTGGATTTAGGATGAGGAGTCGCCTCGCCCTTGAACTGGCTTCCTCTTCAGTGAAGTGGAAGGTTTCTTGGCCGACTGCTCTTTGACTGAAGCAGGCGGCTTTTTGTTGATCAACTCTTGAATCTCTCCCTTGAAGTCCCTCATGAAGGTCATGAGTTCGTTCCTTGTGATGGGAGCAGACCCATCAGTCGGCTGTTGCCGAGCGGGCGGTGCGCCTGCTGGCTCGCTTCCTGTTTGAAGACGCTCCCGTTCCCTCCTTTCGGTATGACGGGTACGTCGGGCCCTTAGGGTCCCGTCTGGAGCTGTATGAGTTTCAACTTCAGATTCACTTTCGGTGTCATGGTCCGACTGAACTTGAGGGTCGTTTAGGGGACGCCTCTCTTCAGGAGTCGGTACAGACTTGGATGCCATCTCTGAAGTACTCTCCCCACAGACGGCGCCAAATGTTTCGGGGTTTTCTGATGTCCTGCGGGAGAGTTACAATTCCGAGACTGGAACCTGACGCCTGTACCTACAAAATAACGGAGACTCCTGAGAGCTCCGCCTCCAACGATCAAGTTAGTACCTGATTAAGGAGTAATTAATACGGAATTTAAAGTAATAAGACCTCTCTAGGTGAGAGTGTTTAATGTAGGTAATCTGCTTTGTTAGCGAGATTAGCCGGTTATTAGTGTTCCGTAATGTTTCTGTTCTTCTCTGTTCTTCAGGTGAGATTAATTGCTTGATGTTTGCTCGATTGCTTGATCCCCGGATTAATGAGGATTAATTAAGTATTTATAGTCTTGAGAAGCGTGCCACTCTCTAGGTTTAGGGTAAACCTAGGGCTGACCGGGCCTCTAGACAGGATTGGGCCTTGTTGGCCGGTTTTCCCATTTGGCATGGGTGGACACGTGGCGTGTCTCAATTGGTCCGTAGAGGACGTATCTGTGATTGACACGTGGCAGGCTCCTATTGGCCTACGTGAAGGACACGTGGCGGAACCTGGTTGGTCCACTTGTCAGACGGTGATTGGTGGATAAAAATCCCCTAATTAGCTTTGTTTGAATGTGTTTGACTTTCATTTGATTCAATTAGCTTTGTAAAATGTATTTGACTTTCATTTGATTCAAATAGCTTTGTTTGAATGTGTTTGACTTTCAATTGATTCTATTAGCTTTGTAGAATGTATTTGACTGTCATTTGATTCAAATAGCTTTGTTTGAACGTGTTTTACTTTCATTTGATTCAATTAGGTTTGTAGAATGTATTTGACTTTCATTTGATTAAAATAGCTTTGTTTGACTGTGCTTCACTTTCATTTGATTCAATTAGCTTTGTTTGAATGTGTTTGACTTTCATTTGATTCAATTAGCTTTGTTGAATGTATTTGACTCTCATTTGATTTAATTAGCTTTGTTTGAATGTGTTTGACTTTCATTTGATTTAATTAGCTTTGTAGAATGTATTTGACTCTCATTTGATTCAAATAGCTTTGTTTGAATGCGTTTCACTTTCATTTGATTCAATTAGCTTTGTAGAATACATTTCACTTTCATTTAATTTAAACAACTTTGTTTGAATGTGTTTTGACTTTCATTTGACTCAAATAGCTTTATTTGATTGCGTTTGACTTTCATTTGATACAAATTAGCTTTGTAGAACGTATTTGACTTTCATTTGATTCAAATAGCTTTATTTGAATGTGTTTGACTTTCATTTGATTCAATTAGCTTTGTAGAATGTATTTGACTTTTATTTGAGTCAAATAACTTTGTTTGACTGTGTTTGAATTTCATTTAATTCAATTTGCTTTGTAGAATGCTTTTCACTTTCATTTGATTTATATAGCTTTGTTTGAATGTGTTTGTCTTTTATTTAAATTAAAAGCTTTTTTTGAATGTGTTTGACTTTCATTTGATTTAAAAGGCTTTGTTTGAATGTGTTTGACTTTCATTTGATGCTATTAGCTTTGTAGAATGTATTCTACTTTTTTATTATTTAATTAGCTTTGTTTGAATTTATTTGACTCTCATTTGATTCAAATAGCTTTGTTTGAATGTATTTGACTTTCATTTTATTCAATTAGCTTTGTAGAATGTTATTGAATTTCATTTAATACGAAATCTTTGTTTGAATGTGTTTAACTTTCATTTGATTCAATTAGCTTTGTTTGATTGTGTTTGACTTTCATTTGATTCAATTAGCTTTGTAGAATGTATTTTGACTTTTATTTGATTTAATTAGCTTTGTTTGAATGTATTTGACCCTCATTTGATTCAAATAGCTTTGTTTGAACGTGTTTCACTTTCATTTGATTCAATTAGCTTTGTAGAATGCATTTCACTTTCATTTTATTCAAATAGCTTTGTTTGAATGTGTTTGACTTTCATTTGATTCAAATAACTTTGTTTGACTGTGTTTGACTTTCATTTGTTTCAATTTGCTTTGTAGAATGTATTTGACTTTCATTTTCTTTAAATATCTTTG
>NW_018743538.1:0-30342 GCF_001683475.1 Chenopodium quinoa | reverse complement strand
GATATAAATATTCCCAAACGCAATGCAAAAAAAAAAAAAAGTTGCTTACATATACAAATAATAGTAAGTACATATATAATGAATAATAAGTTATATAGTTCAAAAGTTAACATAAATAATTTACAATTACAATGCCATTTACATGTTGAAGGTGATAAAAGACGCCAACATGTCACGAACTTCATTAAGCTCCTTGATTGTCAATGGACCATCATTTTGGACCTTGCAAAACTTGAAATACAAAAACATTATTTTAAAAATAATTAATTAGGCAAACAATATGTATTTTATCAAATATTACCTATATGACTTCTATATAGCCCATTTACTACATTACTTATCAAATGAACTATTTCTTTCTCATAACATGTCAATATTGGATAGTTGTATGTGTGTAAGACCTAAAATTGTATAGGAGAGCATTTTGTTAAGGTTTATGACGCTTTTTACTCAAAATGGCCCGAATATGGCCTATATGACCTTACTTTTCCCATTTCCTACATTTCTTATTAAATGAACTTTATTTATCTCATAACATGTCAATATTATCTAGTTATAGGTGTATAAGGAAAGAAATCACATCAAAAGAGCATATTAACACAAAATGGCCCATATGACTTCTATTCAACCCATTTTCTACCTTTCTTGTGAAATAGCCTTTTTGTTTCTCATAACATGTCATTGTTGGATAATATTAGGTGTCTAAGGCTAGAAATCACATCAATATAGCATTTCAAGAAGTTTAACAACTCATTTTACTCAACATGGCCCAAATAGGGCTTATATGACTTATATGTAGCCCATTTTCTACATTACTTATCAAATGAACTATTTCTTTCTCATAACATGTCAATGTTGGGTAGTTGTATGTGTGTAAGCCCTAAAATTGTATAGGGAGAGCATTTTATTAAGGTTTATGAGCTTTTTACTCAAAATGGCCCGAATATGGCCTATATGACCTTACTTTGCCTATTTCCTACATTTCTTATTAAATGAACTTTATTTATCTCATAAAATGTCAATATTATCTAGTTATAGGTGTATAAGGAAAGAAATCACATCAAAAGAGCATATTAACACAAAATGGCCCTAATATGGCCCATTATGACTTCTATTCAGCCCATTTTCTACCTTTCTTGTGAAATAGCTTTTTTGTTTCTCATAACATGCCATTGTTGGGTAATATTAGGTGTCTAAGGCGTGAATCACATCAATATAGCTTTTCAAGAAGTTTTAGGACTTACCTCATCAAGTTGTTGAGTGTCCGTACAATGAGTCACAATGTCAAGCATGAATCTCATCACATACAAAGCACAATCAAGTCCATTCTCTTGTTGTGCGCACTAGCATATGACAAAACAAATCACATCAGTGAAACATGCAAAGGAAATGAGCAAATATTTACTACCATAGATTTTCAAGATAATCACAATATCATGTAAATTACCAACGGTGTCTTCCATGTTGGACCCTTTGGAGCACGAGAATGTAGCTTCTTCATAACATTGTAGTATAAAAAAGTACATTCAAATTTGATTAGTCGTATGATTACTAAATTAGTTATTATTAGCAATAATCATCACTAGGTTGCTATATATATATTTACTTTTGCAATATAGACTTCACGAGCCACTTCTCTGATGATCGAGCTGAATCAAGGTGATAAATTGTGTTAGTGGAATTACAAATCACCATGAGGCTCCAATGCTCCCTACATAATTTCACAATAGACAAGGTAATTAATATTTAGGACTCAACATATAATGAGGCCAAATCGATTGAATTTGACATGGTTAGACTTACTCTCTATAACATGGGGCGAATATGAATTTGTCTCCTGCACGCGCTGATTCCCTTATACTCTATTCAACATAGTACAACACGTCATGGGGGTTGCCTATGATTTTAGTAGTGGATAACTGCTCGGGGCATAACCACCCAACTTTCAAGGAGAATCAGTGTCAGTTAAGTGCTCT
The DNA here is from genome assembly GCF_001683475.1 of Chenopodium quinoa. Taxonomy (NCBI): domain Eukaryota; kingdom Viridiplantae; phylum Streptophyta; class Magnoliopsida; order Caryophyllales; family Amaranthaceae; genus Chenopodium; species Chenopodium quinoa. The sequence goes on along the minus strand of NW_018743538.1, from coordinate 28,366 downwards.
TGTAGTGCTCTGCGTGCATGAACATTGAATAATTTATCAGATGTAGGATAATCACCATCAATTTGAATAACTTGAAAAAAGTATAGATTATGTGGGCATTGAAGTACCTCATGAATGTTTGAATGAGGGAAATGTTAAGCTTTGCACCACGTAGATATTCCATCACATCTTCTTTGCTGATCCATGCAATTGCATCCTCATCATAGTGGAACATTGCCTTAGGAAGTGCAACTTCCATGGGATCGACCAAATGACAAGCACGGTTGTGAAGAAAGGTCATGTCAGTAGAGAGCAATTGAAGAACAATGTCTTCAACAAGTGGAGTAGGTGGCATGGCTGAACCTTTCGAAGAGTGCAACTTCGACGCTTGTTCACTCTTGGACCGTTGTTCACTTAGCTTCTTCTTAGGTTGATCAATTCTTTTAGGCTTCTCCACCCTCTTTCTCTTTGAAGTTTTTCTTCCATTGGAAATCTGAAATAGTTGAGAAATGAATAAAATAGGCAAGTGAGTAGCCATTTCGACTCAAAATGGCTTTATTTTGATGAATTGGACCCAAAAACTTATAACTTGGCGATTTTTATGTAATTTCAAATGACAAACACTTATAAATATGTGATTATGAGTTGTTTTGAGATGAAAGGAGTTTATAAGCTGAGAAATGAAGTAAATAGGCAAGTAAGTAGCCATTTCGGCTCGAATTGGCTTTATTTTGATGAATTGGACCCAAAAACTTAGAACTTGGCGATTTTTATGTAATTTCAAATGAAAAACACTTATAAATATGTGATTATGAGTTGTTTTGAGATGGAAGGAGTTTATAAGTTGAGAAATGAAGAAAATAGTCAACTAAGTAACTATTTCGGCTCAAAATGGCTTTATTTGGATGAATTGGACCCAAAAACTTAGAACTTGGCGATTTTTATGTAATTTCAAATGACAAACACTTATAAATATGTGACTATGAGTTGTTTTGAGATGCAAGGAGTTTATAAGTTGAGAAATGAAGAAAATAGGAAAGCAAGTAGCCATTTCGGCTCGAATTGGCTTTATTTTGATGAAATGCGCCAAAAAAAATTAGAACTTTGCTTCTTTTACGAAATTTCAACTCACAACCACTAATACATATGTAATTATGATATGGTTTGAGAATGTATAAGTTAATTAGTTGAGAAATGAATAAAATAGGCAAGTGAGTAGCCATTTCGGCTCAAAATAGCTTTATTTTGATGAAATGATGAAAATTGCTTAAATTTTTTTTTTAAATATGCAACGGCAGCCGCACCGGGACACCCGAGGGAGCCGCCCCCGCTGCCGGAACAGCGAAGGCAGCCCGTGCCGAGGCCACAGCAGCCCCGACAGGTGGCTGCCAAGGCTGTAGCAGCCACGGCAGGTGGCTGCCAGTCTGCTGCAGCCTTGGCAGCAGCCTGCCTGGGCTGCTTCTGCCTCGACAGGCGGCTGCCATGGCTGTAGCAGCACAGGCAGCACCTGCCGAGGCTGCAGCAGCCATGGCAGCCGCCTGTCGAGGCTGCAGCAGCCAAGGCAGGCTGCTGCCGAGGCTGCAGCAGTCTGGCAGCCACCTGTCGTGGCTGCTACAGCCTTGGCAGCCACCTGTCGGGGCTGCTGTGGCCTCGGCACGGGCTGCCTTCGCTGTTCCGGCAGCGGGGGCGGCTCCCTCGGGTGTCCCGGTGCGGCGGAAGTTGCTTATTTTAAAAAAAAAATTAGAACTTGGCGATTTTTATGTAATTTCAAATGACAAACACTTATAAATATGTGATTATGAGTTGTTTTGAGATGCAAGGAGTTTATAAGTTGAGAAATGAAGAAAATAGGCAAGTAAGTAGCCATTTCGGCTCGAATTGGCTTTATTTTGATGAAATGCGCCAAAAACATTAGAAGTTTGCTTCTTTTATGCAATTTCATGTCACAATCACTTATACATATGTAATTATGATATGGTTTAAGAATGTATAAGTTTATTAGTTGAGAAATGAAGAAAATAGGCAAGTGAGTAGCCATTTCGGCTCAAAGTGGCTTTAGTTTGATGAATTGGACCCAAAACCTTAGAACTTAGCGATTTTAATGTAATTTCAAATGACAAATACTTATAAATATGTGCTTATGAGTTGTTTTGAGATGCAAGGAGTTTATAAGTTGAGAAATGAAGAAAATAGGCAAGTAAGTAAATATTTTACCTCCTTATTAATCAACTTCACCCATGCACGTGGCCAATCAACGAAGCTACCTACAGCTTGCCAAAGCATTGTTATCTCAACCTCCTCTATCGGTACGGGTAGTGGGATGTCTTCGAACCCCGCAACCACTGAATCGATCCCAACCGAGTAATGATGTGGCCCCGCCGTAGCACCCGTCATCGGTTGGGCACTACCATACGCCACCAAACTCAACGCGGTACTATTTGCATGCCCCGGGGCTAGAAGTGCACACCGGGTGTCTTCCTACACAAGTATATATATAAAAAGAAGATAGTTAAATAGGACTTTTACAACAGCATAGATATAACAAACCGGTTCATTAAGGTAGAGGGTTACAAATCACCTGTAACTATGGAAATTCATGTGGTGTTGGATTTTCAAGCTCCCTCGAGTCCGCATGTGTAGGAGTAGGAACCTACAACAGTACATCAATAATTGCACCTCAAAGACCATGGGACCGTCCGGTTTCTTAAAGCTTCTCGTCGGACCCCTTCTTTTTCTTTCAGCCGGTGCCTTTCCCCCCCCCCCCTCCACCACCTGTGTTGTTTTCATCTTGTCCTTGGCCTTGACTTTCAGGAGTCGGGTTCTCACCAACAATCTCACGTGTTGTATTTACAATGGTCGGTGCACGTTCAACTAGCATTTCAAAATCGTCAAGCCTACGCTCGAACTCATCTTGAGCCTGATCCTCTGGCTCACCCAAGTCATCCTCCTTATTCACATCATAAGGAACATCACTATCATCGGAGTCGTCATCCTCGTACTCGTCCTCATACTCATCATCGTCAATGTCCTCTACCAAAGGAGGATCATGATCGTCCGCCATGAGATATAAGCACCTGTCAAAGCAATCATAAAACAATATTAGTGTATAGTAAAGTATATGCATGATAGTTATTATGGTTATGTAGAAGCTATTTAGCCATTTTCACCTACTTATTATGGTACTATAACCTTGTATATGCATGATAATGAGTACAAAATGCCAATTTCAATCTACATATGGAAAATAGGTTGTTAGAATGAATAAATGTTAGTTCATACACAAAACAAAGGAGTTGGGTTGAGTAGAAGCTATTTATGCCAGTTTCACCTATTTATGGTCCTATAACCTTGTATATGCATGATAATGAGTACACTTAGGCAATTTTCAAACTACAAATATATATTATTTTCGCCTACTTATGCTCCTGTATACATGATAACTAAACTATATGTGCAATGAAACCATATATTACTAACTTTTAATCAAACTACCTCATTCTGAAATTCCTTCGTTATGGTCTGATCGCATATAACCTGCTTCGTTGTCTATGTCATTTAGTAATATAATCAAGCTCCCATATTTCTTGAATTCGACCATAGTATGACAACTCTGCATCGACAGGTGATTTATCCTTAGAACTTGCAAACTCCCTTGACGATGCCACAAGAGTTACACCACTGTTTTGGGTGGAGGAAGATTTCAAATCACGAGCCTCGGTCCAAAAAGTGTACCCATTGATGTCATATCCCTCAAATGAACGGACATCATCCGAGGACCGTACGCAAGCCACCGTACTGTATCGGTCACATTAGTATCATTCAATCCACTCATTACTCGTTCACGAAAACCAATCAACAAATTTCTTATTATGTAACTGCATAAGTGCCCTTTCATCTTTGGATGGAAATTCGGCACGCAAACAAGCCATGTGCTCGTCTAAAATGGGTGCACATCTGAAACATGGTGCAACACATAAAGGTGTGCTTGTAAAAACTGATCTCGGTCTGGTGACATTCGTTTCGACCCAATTGTGCCATGACCATCAAGTCTACCTTCATGTCGAGAAGTAGGAAGACCAATAGGTTGAGCAAGGGCTATGTAGTCCGCCACAAAGTTACCTATCTCCTCACCCACTGTCCCTTGCATTATACTTCCTTCAGGGTGAGCTCGGTTCCGTACTTTATCTTGTAATGTACCCATGTGTCTTTCAAAAGGGTAGCACCACCTAATGAACACTGGACCGCACAACTTAATCTCACGCACCAAATGAAGAACCAGATGAACCATTATGTCAAAAAATGAGGGTGGGAAATACATCTCAAATTTGCACAAAGTCACCACCACATCTGCTTGCAAAGCATCTAGTGTACAAGGATCAAGAACTTTGCTACAAATTGTATTGAAAAACGAACAAAGGCTTGTAATCGCTTCCCGCACGTGTTTCGGTAAAATACCACGGATTACAATCGGTAGGAATACTTGCATCATAATGTGACAATCATGGGATTTCATACTTGTCAGCTTCAATTCTCCACTTAAGGTTACAAATCTTTTCATGTTAGATGAGTACCCTGATGGAACCTTAATGCCGTACAAACATGCACAAAACATACGTTTCTCTACCCTTGACAATGTATAGCAAGCCGGGGGTAAATAAGTATTTTCATCCTTCCCTTTACCCTTAACTTTCTTCTTTGACGCATCTTTGGCCTTTCCCTTTCCCTTGCTCTTCTCCTTCCCTTTTTTCGAAACACTTTCATCTTCTATTCTCGGCTCCTTCCCCTTTCTAACCTTTTCTTGAGGCCACAATTCTGGACGAATCCCCATCTCTTTCAAATCTAACCGTGCACCCTTTCCATCCTTTGTTTTGCCTGGGATATTCATAAGCGTCCCCAAAAGAGCATCACACACATTCTTCTCTATATGAATCACATCAAGACAATGCCTAACGTCATGTTCTCTCCAGTACGGCAGCTTCCAAAAGATTGATTCTTTCTTAAAACAGAGCAGCTGAGACCACAGTTTTTTCTGATTTTCCAAACACCGTTCGTATCCCTTTCACCCGAGCACTAATCTCAGCACCAGTCAATGGTCTAGGCGCAGTATCCTCTTCCACGGTTCCATCGAATGCCTTTTTCTGCCTACGGTACGGGTGATCACGCCTAAGGAACCTTCGAGTCCGTAGGTAGACATCTTTGTGAGAATGAGTCAGGTATACGCTTGATGTGTCATCAATACATATGGGGCATGCTTTTTTCCCTTTGACCTTGTACCCACACAAGTTGCCATATGCAGGGAAGTCATTCATGGTCAACATAAGGGATGCACGCAATGTGAACATCTCGTTCTGATGAGCATCGAAAACGGAAACCCCTTCGTCCCACATCTTTCTCAAGTCGTCAATAAGCGGCGCAAGGTAAACATCTATGTCGTTTCCGGTTGCTTAGGACCAGTTATTAACAATGAAAGCATTACATACTTACGTTTCATGCACAGCCAAGGAGGAAAATTATAAATCACTAAAAGTACCGGCCATGTGCTGTGTTGGGTACTAAGAGTGCCAAATGGATTCATCCCGTCCGTGCACAACCCAAGCCTTAAATTTCTGACTTCATTACCAAATTCCTCAAACTTCAAATCAATGTTCTTCCACTGTGGAGAGTCAGCTGGATGCTTCAGCATTCTGTTTTTCTTTCTTCCCTCTGCATGCCACCTCAAGTTTTTAGCGTCTTTTGGTATTGAGAACAGACGCTTAAACCTTGGAATAATGGGAAGATACCACAACACCTTAGCAGGAGGTCCCTCCGTGCCAGGATTGCAACTCATGCGCTTGTACCGCGACCGCTTGCATCGTGGACACTCCTGCAGTTTTTCATATTCATTTCGATACAAAATACAGTTATTAGGACATGCATGTATCTTCTTATACTCCAAACCAAAGGGACACATGAGCTTCTTTGCGTAATAATAAGACTTAGGAATTTCATTCCCATCAGGAAACATATCACTTAATGCGGTCAACAAAGAAGTAAAACTAATGTCCGTCCACCTATGCTTCGACTTAATGTTGAAAAGTGTTAGCACGGCCGATAGTTTGGAGTATTTTTTGCACCCGGGATATAAAGGCTTTTTGGAAGCCTCCGATAATAATTCAAACACTTCACCTTCAACACCTTGCAACATCTCATCCACTTGTTCATCCTCAACCTCATCTGCCTGATCTTCATCAGCTCTATCCTCACCATTATCAACAATATACTCATCATTCTCGTATTCCTCGTCCACATGAATCTCAGTGCTTCTAACACGCACATCATTCCGATCAAGATCCCCACTGCACTCTCCACTTTCTCCGTGCCAAATCCACACATGGTGTAATTTCCTAAACCCACGACATAATACATGATCTCTAATGATTTCAACACTATCGACCACATTCACACAATTACAATCAACACAAGGACAATAAAGGCCTTTGTCTCCCTGTTTGCATTGATAAGCTAAAGCCCTCTCGCAAAACTCTTGAACCCCATTCCAAAATTCCAATGTATCGCGTCTACCATACATCCAACCACGATCCTTCTCCATTTAGTAAATTGTCTCTAAACATATATATAGCACCATATAATTATAATGTGTAAGTGCTACATATTTTATGTAAATCAAATTCAAGTACAAAACGTGAATATACCATTCATATAGTGAAAAAATGCATGTTTCCAAAGGGTCCTTATCACTCCAACCTAACCCATCCTTGAATGTCTACTCTCACTAGTGAATGTATGTCAACTTTCCAATTTTAAGGAAAATCCGGCAGCATTTCCCCCTAGTTCTCCAAGTACACGATGTAGATAATTAATTACCCACATATGTACCCAGAGAACATAGTGAGGAAATGGTAAGCCAAGATGTTCCTTAAAATCGAAAAGAAAACATACATTCACCACCTAAGTGAGAGTACACATTTAAGAACAGTCCCAACCGGGGAATATTCAAGACTTTCTCCTAATGAGAAAGCCTTGAACGGGTATCTAGGCATATGATGATGCAATTCAAGTATTCTATATATTGTTGTATTTATTTGCAATTAAACAATACACAAGTTGCAATTTCATGAATAAAATTTTATTAAATGGATGAATAGAAAGAAATATAGCTAAGTAAAGTTTAGTAGTCATACCAATATAGCAACTACCCACTTGAGCTCAATATGTAGTCCTCAAGCTAATTAAACTCTTGCTTCAATTCACATATGAATCTATATATTAAAAAAACAAAAATTAGCAACGCCACTAATTCTCTAATATATTCACAAATCTCTAATGTATTCACAATTCTCTAATTTATTCACAACTAATTAAGTGGCAATATCACTATTTCTCTAATTTATGCACAATTCTCTAATTTAATCATAATTCTCTAAATTATTCACAAATCTATAGTGTAATCACAATTCTCTAATTTATTCACAATTTTCTAATTTATTCACAACTAATTAGAAGCAAGGTCACTAATATACACATTAAAACATACAAAAAGTCAACTAAGGAACAAGGTAATGCAAAATTACTAATATATTCAATCGAGGATCAAGAGTCAAAGCATTCAATCACAATAATTTGACTAAGAAATCACCATCTGGAACAAAAAGAAAAGTGCATGGAGAAAAATAAACTACTCTTTTTCACCAAGCTTCACTGTAGTTCCTCCGTATTCACGGTATCCCCTTCTTTGACAGCAACAGGAATATGATTCCCCGTCTTGTCACGAAGGCCAGGTCCAACAGCAAGAACTTTGCCAGAATTCAGCTGAAATCGAATCCAAGCAACAAAATTCAGTAATAAATCCTTAAACTGATTCAATTATCAAAAACCAAACTCCCCAAAACAAGGCATCATAAACAAATTTCACAGCCAGCAATGTAGCACAAACATACAATTTTAATCCCAACAATGTAGCACAATTTTAATCTAAAATAAGATGAACCCATTAATTTTCTTCGCATTTCATATACAATCTAAGCACAATTTTAATCTAAAATAAGATGAACCCATTAACTTGAAAAGATGAACTTACCCTAAATTAGTTGGAGGTGGAAGAAGCTAAGGGGATGAGAGAATGAAAAGACCCTCGCTGGTGGAGGTTGACAGGAGGTGGAGGCGGTGCGCGCTGGTGGAGGTGGAGGTGGAGGCGGTGCGCGCTGGTGGAGGTGGAGGCGGTGCGCGCTGTTGCTGTTGTTATTTGTTTCGCACAGAGAAAGGCGGTGGAGGCCGACCGTGAAAGACAAAGAAGGGCAGGGCAGGGAGAATTCATGGCGGTGGTTTTCGACACCTGAAAGCGCCGGTGAAGGTGGCGGCTGTGGTGGAGGGAAAAGGTGGAGGCACGACTTCAAATACTCTGAGTGAGAACGAAAGAAGGGATGAACGAATGAAGGGAAGGAAAGAGAAAGAAAGGAAGAAAAGAGGAAAAGACGCGGTTTTTTTTTTTAATTTGGCAACGATTTGAATGGCACCGGTTCAAACCGGTGCCTTTTTTATTTTTGGCACCGGTTCAGGCTGAACCGGTGCCTTTTCTCTTTTGGTAAAAACCCGCCCAATTCTAGACTGATTTTGGGCACCGGTTTAGGCTGAACCGGTGCCATATGGGGGGTGCCTAATGCTTTTTTTCTACTAGTGAAAACGGTAGTTTGGTTTGGTTTAGTTTAATATGATATATTAGTTTACTTTGGTTTGGTTTGATTTGGTTTATATTAATAGTATGGTGTTATGATATTTTTCTCTTGTTTAGTTTAATCTTGATATATTTGTTTAATATTATGTATGTTAGTTAAGTATATATATTTTTAAATAAATCTTATAATTAATTAATTGCTCCCTTCTCTTTAAAAAAAAAACAATGTTAGTTTGGTTTAGTTTAGTTTAACATAATGTATTTTAGTTAATTTTATGTTAATATAATGTGTTTTAGTTTAATTTATTTTAATATAAAGTATCTTAATTTAGTTTAGTTTTTTTAGAAATATGTTAGTTTAATTTAATATATAAAACGGTAGTTTGGTTTGGTTTAGTTTAATATGATATATTAGTTTACTTTGGTTTGGTTTGATTTGTTTCTCTTGTTTAGTTTAATCTTGATATATTTGTTTAATATTATGTATGTTAGTTAAGTATATATATTTTTAAAAAAAATTATTTGCATAATAATATAGCTAGATACCCGTTCAAGGCATACACATTAGGAGTATGTCTTGAATAGTCCCCGGTTGGGACTGTCCTCGTATGTTTATTCTCACTTAGGTGGTGAATGTATTCCTTTGTTTTAATTCTAAGGAAGATCCTTGCTTGTCATTTCTCTACAATGTTCTCTAGGTACATATATAGGTGTTTCTAATCGCCTATATTGTGTACTTGGGGAACTGTAGGGAGATGCTGCCGGATTTTCCATAGAAATGAAATTCTGGCATACATTCACTAGTGAGATTGAACGTACAAGGATGGGTTAGGTTGGAGTGATAAGGACCCTTGGAAATCATTTCTCTTCTCATTTGCATTTCCATAACAGTTTGATCTATAATGAATATATATTGTGCTTTATGACTAATGTGATTAATGGCATATGTGTTAGTTGTGTAGAACTTGTAATCATGAAACGAAAAGAACGTAGCTGGATGTACAATTCTATTAATCCTGAGTTCTTGAAGGGGGTAGATGAATTCCTTAAATATGTGGAATATCATCCCGATAGTAGCAACCCGAATGAAGTTAGGTGTCCATGTTTTAGATGCAAAAACAAACGTCTTTGGGATCCAGATACGGTCAAACTTCATTTGTATCGCAGCGGTTTTTTTACCTAATTACTATGAGTGGATGTGTCATGGGGAAGGGTTTCCAGGAACTCGTAGAAGGCAGTCAAATGAATATCGTGAAATGGTTTTGGATGCCTTTGGTCAGTCTCAAGATCAAGGCCATTCCGAAGAGCCACCTGTTTCATTAGAGGAGGAGCCTAATGCACAAGCCAAGCCATTTTTTGATTTGTTAAGGGCTTCTGAACAACCGTTATACGAAGGGAGTTCATTGTCTGTGTTAGAGATGGCTTCTAGAATCACTAGCCTAAAGTGTGAGTATAATTTGCCGCACAGATGTGTTGATGGATTTGCTTCTTTGGTTAATGAAGCGATTCCTAACAACAACCACATGGCCGAGACATTCTATGAGGTCAAGAAAATTGTTAAGGGGTTAGAGCTGCCCCATGAAAAGATTCATGCATACCCGAAAGGATGTATGTTGTTTTGGAAAGATGATGCTCAATTATCTACATGTAGGGTGTGTGGCAGCGACCGATACAAGAAGACTTCTAAAGGTAGCTTAGTGCCTTTGAATGTTATATTTTATTTCCCTATCACACCTAGGTTTCAAAGGCTTTTTGCAACTAAAAACATTTCTGAGGAAATGACATGGCTTGCTAAAAATCCTCGAGTTCAAGGCACAATGGCACACCCTAGCGATAGTGAAGCGTGGAAACACCTAGATAGTTGCTTTCCTGAGTTTGCCTCTGAACCTCGTAATGTTCGACTTGGCCTATGTACGGATGGATTTGCTCCACATGGTCAGTTTGGGGGACAGTATTCATGTTGGCCTGTCATTTTGACCCCTTATAACTTGCCTCCGTCAATGTGTATGAAAAGACAGTTCATGTTTCTTTCGTTACTCGTTCCTGGTCCTAAAAACCCTAAGGGAAACTTGGATGTTTACATGCAACCTCTCATACACGAGTTGAAACAGTTGTGGGAAGTTGGGGCAAATACTTACGATATTTCGAGAAAACAAATTTTCAATCTTCGAGCAGCCATCCTATGGACCGTTAGTGACTTCCCGGCTTATGGTATGTTATCTGGTTGGACCACAGCCGGTAAGAAGGCTTGTCCATATTGCATGGAGAAAAGCAAAGCATTTTGGCTCGAAAATGGTGGTAAGGTTTCTTAGTTTGATTGCCATCGTCAATTCCTTCCGACAAATCATCCTTTTCGAAATAGTAAAAATGCATTTTGTAAAAACAAAGTCGAAAAAGGTTCACCACCTCACATCATGTCAGGAGAGGAACTTTGGGAATGTGTGAAAAACCTCCCGAAAGCAACAGATGGCCCTGAGGCACTGAAACGTCTCAAGCAGTGGCGGAGGGAGAGGGGGACAACTGTCCCCCCACTTTGGAAAAAAAAAATCAGTTTTTTATTATTAAAAAAAAAAGCCTTGCAAATCACGCACAAGGTACAAGTTGTACTGATCCACAAACAAAAAGAGAGCAAAAGTAAGGAAGTTAAGTCACATCACATATAAGACAAAAAATATAAAGAATAAAAAATACTAAAAGACAAACATAAAAAGTTAAAAAAAAAATATTAAGACTTTTACAATTCCTCTAGACCAAAATTGTACTCCACGGACCAGTGGACCACGAGGCTCGAGGCACGAGACACGAGTAACGTCACTGATTGACGAAGTGAGGAGACCACGTCTGAGTGTCTGACGCCAGCGACGCTGATTGCGACGGTACACCAACAATTAATTTGTCTTTGATTTTCCCCAAATTCAAAGTAAGTAACTTCTAATTATAAATTAACCCTCTAAACCCTAAATCTTATTATTTTTTTAATTGTTTAAGTGCCAATTTTTTTAAAGTGTTAATTGTTTAAATCCTAATTTTCTAATGGTTAATTGTTTGAATTCCAATGTTTAGTTAGGGTTGTCAAATAGTTCACTTTATAACTTGTTATTTGTGTTTAATTGTTTGGTTATTTGGATTGTATGATATGAAATTATGAATATACGATGGTAATTGAATTATTATTGATTCATTGTTTACATTCTTATTGATTAAATTAGGCCATGTCAAAACAACCCGATCTTCGACAATTTATGTTTACAAGAATGAAATCTCAAGGAAATGAACCCACTTCATTTACCTCCCCTGAAACTCAAGAAAATGTTGTAGAAAATGGTGGTGGTACAAGTACTAGTAATGTACCACTGGAGGAGGAAGAATTGCTATATGATGTTGAACTACTTCCCCATGATCCGGGAAAAAGAATGAATATAATGAATTATCCCCCAAATCAAAGAAATGCGGTAAGGAGAGCTTATATTCTAAAAAAACCTTGTCAACCAAAAACTCACAACTTCCCTCAAAGACAAGTAGGAGGTTTGCGTCGTTTAGTGTGAATTGGTTCAACAAATGGGATTGGCTTGAGTATAGCATTGAAAAAGATGCCGCATTTTGTTTTGTATGTTATTTGTTCAAAGGTGAAGTTGAAAATAATATGGGAGGTGATGCATTTGTTGATGGAGGGTTTAGGAAATGGAATAAACCGGAATGATTTGAGAAGCATGTTGGTGGAATTAAGAGTGCTCATAATCTTGCGTATGAGAAGTATGTGAATTTAAAAGATGGGAAAAATAAATCAATTGTGAATATTTTTGAAAAGGCAAGTGAGGTAATTAAAAATGAATATTATATTCGTTTGAATGCATCTTTAACTTGTTTAAGGTTTCTTTTGGGACAAGGTTTGGCATTTCGTGGCCATGATGAAAGTGATGAGTCTCATAATAGGGGTAATTTCATTGAGCTATTGAAATGGTTAGGAGAAGAGGTTAAGGAAGTAGGTGATCATACTCTTGAAAATGCACCCGGAAATTGTCAAATGACTTCTCCCCCGATCCAAAAAGACATTATTAATTGTTGTGCAAAAGAAACGACTAAGTGCATAATTGAAGAGCTTGGTGATGATTACTTTTCTATATTGGCCGATGAGTCAAGTGACGTGTCCCAAAAAGAGAAACTAGCTCTTGTTTTGCGCTTTGTTGATAGAAATAGTGGAAAGGTAATGGAGAGATTTTTAGGCATTGTTCATGTTGGTGATACTACCGCTTTATCTCTTAAAGATGCAATTATGTCACTACTTGTGGAATATTCATTGAGCCCATCTATGATTAGAGGGAAAGGGTATGATGGGGCTAGTAATATGAAGGGTGAAATAAATGGCCTTAAGACTTTGATTATGAATGATACTCCAAGAGCCTACTATATACATTGTTTTGCTCATCAACTTCAACTATCACTAGTTGTCGTTACTAAAAGAAATGATAGTTGTGGTTGGCTTTTTGAAATACTTGCAAACTTGTTGAATGTTGTTGGAGTTTCTTGCAAAAGAAGAGAAATGATTCGTAATAGTCAAGCTCAAGAAGTTGCTCAAGCATTGGAAGTGGGGGAAATTTTGAGTGGATCGGGTTTGAATCAAGAGCTGGGTTTGAAGAGGCCCAAAGATACTTGTTGGGGATCCCATTACAAGTGTCTTGTAAATGTCATCCGCTTGTTTTCTATAATTGTTAAGGTACTTGTTCACATTGGGAAACATGGTGCATCGGAAGATAAGTTTAAAGCTCAAATTGTTTTAGGACAATTAGAGTCATTTGATTTTATTTTTGTTGCTTACTTGATGTTGACTATTTTTAGTTACACTAATGATTTGTGTATTGCTTTGCAAAGAAAGGAGCAAGATATTGTAAATGCCATGTGTAGGAAATAATTTCAAGCGTTAATCCCACTAGCTTGAACCCCACTGTGATCATACACTAAAGTACGGTGGCGTCCAAAAGGGAAGAAGATAGAGCAAAAGAGTCGCCAACAAGTTTTTTAGGAACTTGTAAACCGTTCACGAGGTGAAGGTTTACACCCCTTAACGATCCAAGAGATCGTCAACTCCACAAGGTCTAGAACCAAATAAGGGTTCGGGGATGATGGTACAAATCCAACCTAAAAGAGATTGAACCTGCCCTAATAATAGGCCTCTACTTTATTCTGCTCGTATTCATGTGCGCTTCTTAATTAACATGCAATCATTAGGATTAACCCTAAACTTGTTTATCTATTTTGGTTGAATATAATGCACAAATAAATCTATTATTGGCGATCACTTGAATTATAATCATATTAACCCTAACAAGATTATTAATTATCTTATTAAGCGTGATTACAAGTATAGATTCCCTTTAAACATTCATAAAGGATGTGATCAAGCAATAATATCAAGCAACAATAATAAATAATCATCATAATAATAATTATAAATAAAATAATCATCATCAAAAAAATAATAATAATATTCATAATCGTCATAATCATAAATTATAATGATAATCATGTTCATGTTAATATTAAAGCATAATAAACATAGCAAGATCCTAGGCATGATACTAACAAGATTAATAACAAACCCTAGCATGTCACTAAGCAATAAAAATCAAATCTTTAACCCTAACATGATACTAACAATCATAAATATTAGGAAGAGAATAGGAAGCATCACAACAATCATATTTAATATTAAAATCACCCTAGACATGATACTAGGAATATCATAACAACAATATAAACATGATTTCTACATCATCACATCAATTAAAACCATAAAGTACTTACTTTGATGCCTCGTACCTCTTTCTAATAACAAAATACACGCGTTAGTAACTTCAAGGAAAATAATAAACAAACAATTAAATTAAATAATTGAAAGAGAGATTTGGGACCAAACCCTCATAAATTAAACCTTTCACGTCTAGGGCGAAGGCAACTTTGAATATGGCTAGGTGTTTCTAGATCTTGTGAATGCAAAATTTTGTATGTAAAAAGCAAAGTAAGAAAGAATTGAATGTTTAAGAGAGATGAATGAAATCAATTGGTGAATGAATGTAGATGATGATAATTGGTGAATGTTGGTGAAGAAAACGAAGTTTTTAATACGATATTTATAGAGAAAATCAGCCAAAAAGATAAATTAAACAAAACAGAGTCTGACGCTCAGAAAACAGGGCTGGCGCCAACCCAGGCTAGCTTGTGCCAAGCGCCAATGGCTAGCGCCAGGCCTGGTTCCATGCGCCAAGGCCTGGGGTTAGGCGCCAAGCCTGATTCCAACGCGTTTTCGAAAATCCGATAAGTTTACCGTACTGGAGGATAAAATAATATAATTTCCTCAAAAATGCTATTTGATTTTGATTAAAACTCTGAGAAGTCAACAAAAGTCAATTTATCAATGCTAATTGAATTAGGAATGAAAGGAACCTTCTAGAAGAATCTAGAAGACTAAAACCATTCCTAATTGCATTAGGAATGATAAATCATATTAGGCCCTCCCCTAGATCATTGGGCCGTACATAAAGCTCAAACCGGGCTCAATTTGGTAAATTGGCCATAACTTCCTCAATATTCATCGGAATTGGGCCTATAATATATCGTTGGAAAGGTCTTTGCAAGCCCCATACAACTACACTACTATTGGATCCATATCATGGACCAACCAAACTGGATTGGCTGTTTTCTTAAAATAAGTTTTCAAAAACAGAGAGAAGAGAAAAGAAATAAAAACTATCCGCAACACTAGACCTTTCCACACTTTCGTTTCATTCGATTATGATTCGACATGAAAGGTACTCATCACTGGGTTTGGTTTTGGGGAGACACAAATGGGTGTCTACACCATGGAACTAGTTACTTTCACAAAAAGTGTGTTGCAAAAAATGAGGGAACAAGGGTGGGAGACTCTCTTAACAAGGTTACTTTATTTTGCACTAAACATGGCATTGATGTTCCCACTATGGATGCTCTTTATGTTCCTCAAAGAAGATCACGACGCTTTGTCAAAAAAGCAACAAATCTACATCATTTTCGTGTTGAAATATTTTTGGGGGAAATTGATTTGCATCTTCAAGAGCTTGATAATCGATTCAGTGAGAGAAGCATGGAGTTACTTACTTGTATGGCTTGCTTAAGTCCTAAAGATAACTTCTCATCGTTTGACAAAGAAAAGGTACTCAAACTTGCCTCTTATTATCCCGAAGAATTTTCAAGTTTTGATTTGATGACACTTGAAGGTCAACTTGATATATTCATGGAAAATATGCACAATGATGAGAGATTTCAAAATTTGCGTGATCTTAACTCTCTTTCCATGATGCTTGTTAATACCAAGAAGGATAAGACATATCCTCTTGTATATTTGCTTATCAAGTTGATGTTGATTCTCCCCGTTGCTACGGCAAGTGTTGAAAGAGTATTCTCCGCAATGACATATGTCAAAAGTAAGTTGCGAAATAGCATGGGTGACCAATTTATGAATGATTGTTTGGTCACTTTTATTGAGAAGAAAGTGTTCTTACAAGTTCCTGATGAAAAAATCATTGATCGTTTTCAAAATATGAAGACTCGAAGGATGCAATTATAATTTAATAATAAACTTTATGTACTTTTTTCATCTTTTTTTTTTTTTTTGAATTGTAGGACTAATTATAAGTTGTCGTTTTTTATTTGTAAAATTTTAACTATAAACCTATCGTTGTGTTTAATTTTTTTTTTTAATATATTTTTGTCAAATGATGCGACATTTAGTTGTCGTCCCCCCGGTTGTATATTCCTGGCTCCGCCACTGGTCTGAAGAATGCAAAAAAAGGGTGGTTCAAGCAAAGCACTCTATGGGACCTTCCATATTGGAAACATCTTCTTGTTCGTCACAACTTAGATGTCATGCACGTTGAAAAAAACTTTTTTGATCAGTTGATTCACACTATAATGGACGTGAAAAAGCTATCTTGTGACACGCCATCAGCTCGGAATGACATTGCTAAATACTGTAAACGGCCCCAGCTACATCTTCAAGAGGATGATAGAGGAAAAGAATTCATGCCAAAGGCTCCATTTGCTCTTGACAAGGCTCAGAGAAAGGTTTTGTGTGAGTGGGTCAAACAGCTGCGGTTTCCTGATGGTTACGCTTCCAATTTGAGCCGATGCGTTGATTTGCAATCAGGTAAGTTACATGGAATGAAAAGTCATGATTGTCACGTGTTCATGGAGAGGTTGTTGCCCACTACTTTGAGAGAATTGCTCCCTACCCATATATGGAATGCAATTACAGAGATAAGCCAATTCTTTCGCGATTTATGTTGCTACACAATTACAGTTAGCGACATGGAGCGATTGGAAAAAACATAGCTGAGATCCTGTGCAAGCTTGAGAAGGTTTTCCCCCCATCTTTCTTCAACTCCATGGAGCATTTACCAATTCATTTGCCATATAAGGGCAAGTTATGTGGACCTGTTCAATATCGGTGGATGTATCCTTTCGAAAGGTAAATCAAAGGTCCTTTCTCAACTCTTACTTTCATCTCTTTCATTGCTTTTCGTTACTTATACTTCTACGGCTACATAAATATCAATCACCTGAAACCAAAAATTGGTAATAAGGATCGTGTTGAAGGTTCCATATGCAACGCTTATCTCACTGAAGAGATATCAAACTTCTGCTCCAATTACTTTCAGCCCTCAGTTGACACAAAAACACGAGATCTAGGTCGAAATGTGAATGCTGATGTGGAATCCCCGGCTGACAACGATGAAATCCCAGAGCTGTTCACGGTGGATAAGGGTCGTGTGTCAAATTTGGGTAAAACTCGGTATTTAGATGACAAGGAACTCGAACGTGCTCATTTGTTCGTTTTAAGAAATACCTGCATTTTTGGTGAATACGAAAGGTATATATGTTTAGGATAAAATTTTGAAAATCCCTTAAATTTAATATAATTGCTGCAATGATTAACCATGTGTCATTAATCTATTAGGCAGTTTGAGGACTACATTCTTAGTACTCGAACTTATTTACGTCGAGAAGATGTCATGGAAATATGCGAAACTGAATTCCCTGATTGGTTTCATCACAAGGTGATAATACTTTTCGAACATTGCATATCGATTAATTTATGATAATATAATATAATATATTTCATTTCAATTAGTGTGACATTTGTATTCGTAACGGTTATAGGTGAGAGAACAAAAACCAAGTTCCGATGTGTTGCGAGCATTGTCTATGAGGCCTTTCAAGCGTGTTCGAACTTGGAACCAGATATTTGTCGGTGGCTTTAATTTCCACACACAGTCCTATGGCAAACACAAATCTACGATGAATTACGGGGTGTGTGTCTCAAGTGAGGACGGTGGAGAGTACTTTGGCATTTTAAACGACATAATTGAACTTGTCTACACCGGTCCCGAAAAAGAGTACAAGACTATTTTGTTTAGTTGTAGTTGGATGGATTGTGGTAAAGGAATGAACATTCATGAACAATACAAGCTTGTCGAAGTAAATCATACTAAGAAGTATCCAAGTAAGATCCATTTGTCTTATCTTACCAAGTGTCTCAAGTGTATTATGCATCTTACCCTAGCCTTAAACGTGATCGGGTTCAATGGTGGGCTGTATTTAGATATCAAGCACGGTCGGTGATTGATGCTCCGGTGGATTTAGAGTTTTTGCAGGGTCCTTCACCACAAGTACATGCAACGCTTTGTCCACCAAATGACATTCCAGACTATGAACTTGATAGTGATGATGATGATGACGATGGCTTTATTATCTCAAGTGATGAAGAAGAAGAAGAAGAAAGCATTGGCTCCAGTGATAGTGACGAAGAAGAGGACATCGATGTATTTTTAGATGACACTAGTGATAGTAATAATGATAGTGATAATGATAGTGGTAGTAGTGATAAGAGTAATGAAGAGGAGAATATGTAGTTACTCCTTTAACTATTGTCTTCGAATGTTTAGTTTTTAATGACTACTCGGACTTGTAATATTGCATTACATTTTTGGTCTCATTTTATTATTTTAATGTCTTATGGATCTAATATATGAATTTACAATGTGCGATCATGGTACTAACAACTTTTTCAGGTGGTTATCATGGGAGGAGGAAATAAAGGAGAAACGTCCAAGAGGAGAAAGACTAAGGGGAAATCTCAGGTTGTACGTGTTGACGAGGATGAGTCAATGGAGGAAGAGGAGGCACATGATTTAGGGGCCTCTCAAGAAATCGTCAATCGGAGACAGATTCCTAGGCATGTACAAGGGCAACAGGAGCAACAGGAACAGGAGCTACAGGACCCGCATCCTAATGACTTGCTAGAGTTGGACCCTTCCACACTTTGGTGCGTATGTATTTGTATAATGAAATATCCTTAAATTCGTATTTACTTTGATAAAGTGAATTTGTATTACTTTAACCATGTTTTGTTCACTTTTTTTTTATTATCTACTTACATGAATGTCTATCTTTTATTATAGGTTTGATGATATCCCGGTGAAGAATGTGCTCTCCGACTCGCTAACCGGCTACTATGTTGAGCCTTGGAGGAATAATGGAGAGGTTGATAAAGATTCGAGAGAGCACTTATGGAACTTGTTCAGCGTATGATAACTTTAACCTAACATAATACATGTTTTATAAAGTATATTGATGGAGTTGAATTTTGTAATAAAGACATTTTCTTGATTTGCAGAAAAAATTCAAGTGGGCACCTGAGTTAAACAACCAAGTGAAGGACACTTTCGAAGAAAAGTTTGCAAATCGCCTACGTGACGGCGTTCTACAACATCACACACAGGCTGAATGGTCGCAGACCAAGATGGCTTAATAACGATGTCCACGAACGCATGATGTGAATTGTTGCCACCGATCCAGATTATAAGAAGCGGTCGGAACAAAACAAGAAGAACCGAAGAGGCGGATCCATGGAAAAATGTCGTTGAACCGACCTACTTTCAAGGTTCAATGTCATCTGTACAACATGCTAAAAGGATGGTAAGGTTCCTACAATATGTCTAGTAACAATTAAGTCATTTGTCTATTAATGAATTTTGGTGGGCTAACATGTTTTCATTGATTTTCTGCATGTATATATAAAGGCTGCAAAAAACTAAGGCCAATTACCAAATGCCCATGATCTTTTCTTGAAGACACACTTCAAGGAAGTGCCTGGAAAAGGCCAAGTGTCTGCCAACAACAAAGCAAAAAGGATTGCGGTAAACACTTATTATATGAGTTGATATATGGCAAATTAGCAAAGTAGAACTCATTATATGCTTATTTGGATGATTTTGGATGATTTAGGGTCAAAAATTGACATATGTGCTTATTTCTCTTAATTTCTATCCTTATGCACCTACAAGTATGTGATATTGGAATGTTAGAAGAAAAAACGAGACAATTTGCTTGAAAACTTAGAAAATAGGCATGGTTTTAGCCATATAGCCCAAATTTGGATGATTTTGGATGAGTTAGGGTTGATATTTGACATATGTGCTTATTTCTCTTAATTTCTATCCTTATGCACCTACAAGTATGTGATATTGGAATGTTAGAAGAAATAAACCTTCCATTTGATTGAAAACATAGAAAATAGGCATGGTTTTAGCCATATAGGCCAAATTTGGATGATTTTGGATGAGTTAGGGTCGAAAATTGACATATGTGCTTATTTCTCTTAATTTCTATCCTTAGGCACTTAAAAGCAATTGATATTGGAATGTTAGAAGAAAGAACGAGACCATTTGCTTGAAAACTTAGAAAATAGGCATGGTTTTAGCCATATAGCCCAAATTTGGATGATTTTGGATGAGTTAGGGTCGATATTTGACATATGTGCTTATTTCTCTTAATTTATATCCTTAGGTACCTACGAGTATGTGATATTGGAATGTTAGAAGAAAGAACGAGTCTATTTGATTGAAAAACATAGAAAATAGGCATGGTTTTAGCCATATAGCCCAAATTTGGATGATTTTGGATGAGTTAGGGTCGATATTTGATATATGTGCTTATTTCTCTTAATTTCTATCCTTAGGCACTTAAAAGAAATTGATATTGGAATGTTAGAAGAAATAACGAGTCCATTTGCTTGAAAACTTAGAAAATAGGCATGGTTTTAGCCATATAGCCCAAATTTGGATGATTTTGGATGAGTTAGGGTCGATATTTGACATATGTGCTTATTTTTCTTTATTTCTATCCTTATGCACCTAAAATTATGTGATATTGGAATGTTAGAAGAAAGAAACCTTACCTTATATTGTTGGTTGTTTTTTTTTAACAATATTTTTTATTATCTTCAATATTTTGTAGGAGACCTACCAGAAGAAACTCGAAGAAACAAGGAGTCAGGGGATTCAGAAGAGTCCAATGAGTTGTACTGGGAGACGGTGGGTGGGCGCAATAAGAAGGGGCGTGTGAAGGGACTTGGCCAAGGTGCAGAGCTCTACTATGGCAAACAGATGGGTTCGAGGTTCTCGTTTTTCACAGCAATACACGCCGTCTGTCATTTCTCAAATGCAAGACCAGATGGAACACAGGGTGCAAGTTCTCCAAACTCAAATGGAAGCCGAGATGGAAAGGCGAATTGACTCCCGAATGGCTGAAATGGAGAGGAGATACAAGGAGAGTATGGATGAGATGATGAGTCGTTTGACCAACAACGACTCATGTTCCACCATTCATCCTCAGCATCGAGACCAAGGAACGACCCGGGTAGTGGTGGAGCAGGCCAGGGTTTCCAGGCGATTGCGTAGCTTAGCTTTAGTCTAGCATAGAATCACTCTAACCTAGCTTTTGTTTGGTATAGATACCAAAATGTGGACTATCTTTTGTAATAGGACATAATTATTATATATATATATATATGTACATAAATATAATTTCGTAGGTCGGTAATTAATTTTTTTAAAACAACAATTTCAGGACTCAATATTTAGTTTTTTTTTTGTCGATTTATCATAAAAAAAATTCAGGTTTGAAATTGCAGAAAATTACAAAAATTTGTTTTGGGCTGGAACTATAATTTACGACGGAAAAAAGCGTCGCAACCTATAATTTACGACGGAATTTTATGTCGTAATTTTATAATTTGCGACGGAAAATTCTGTCGGATATATATAGGTTGCGACGGAATTTTCTGTCGCAAACTCTAATTTACGACGGAAAATTCCGTCGCAACTTATAAATTTTCGACAGAATTTTCCGTCGCAAATTATAGGTTGCGGCGCTATTTTTCTATCGTAATATATAGTTTGCGATGCTTTTTTCCGTCGTAAATTATAGTTTGCGAGGCTTTTTTCCGTCGTAAATTATAACTTACGACAGAAAATTTCGTCGTAAATTATAAATTACGACAGAAAATTCCGTCGTAAATTATAGGTTGCGACGGATCTGTTTCCGTCGGAAGTTTGCAACGGATCTTCAATAAAGGCCAAATTCAAGTCCGACGATATTATTTCCGTCGTAAATTCCGTCGTAAAGTAGGTTTACGACGGAAATCCCGTCGGAATATGGCCATTTTCCTACAAAGGGTTTTTCGACGACCAGTTACGAAGGAATTCCGTCGTAACCCTACTTTACGACGGAATTGACATATTTTACGACGAACTTTTTCCATCGCCATTTCGCTGTTTTCTTGTAGTGAATATGCAATTAAGTTTGCTATCATGGGAGATCAATCCAATCTAAAACAAACAACATGCCATCATCAATTCAATCAATTTAATCACACAATTATCATCAAATTTATCTCAAATAACTCAATTAACCATTACAAAGCTTCACTCAACACCTAGTAGAAGGAAACCTACTCAAACATGATTAACAAAGCAATTAAAGAAAGCATAAAGAGAAAAGAGAGTAAGAATGCTCATTGATATAAGATGGCCTGGAGATCTTCAAATCATACAAATTCCTCCTTTGATTATCCAAAATCCATGAAAACCATTGTATTTCTCACTTTCTCTCTCTTAAATTTGAGAGTTTCTCTCTCTAAAAACCTAAAACTAATCTAAAAACTACTGAAGAAATGAATTCCTCCCTCTAAAATGAGCAAAAAATCTATTTATACCCTTACTAAATTGCCTAGGAAGCTCCGCAAAAAGTCGAGCAACGCACAGAGGAGCTGGCGCTCCAATTTCGTGCACGGGCGCTCCTAGCTGTAGAAAAATATATGGCAGAATCGCTCCAGAAAGTTTGGAGCGGGCGCTCCTCATAGGGTGCGCGCCCGCTCCTATCGGACTGGGCAAACCGCTCAGCTTCAAATGAGTATATCTCCCACGTTTTACAACAGAATTAGGCATATGACCTGTCATTGGAAAGCTCTCGAGATAGGCTTTCATCTCCAATTAGAATCGCCCCAAAATGTTTTGTAGATCAAAAGATATAGGCGTTTGAAGTTTGATCATTGCAAATCAAGTGCACATTTCTTCATTACTTGTTCTTTTATGTTTTATATTTCTTCAATCTTGAGCCAATGAACTTATCCAAGTGTTCCTAAACATAATAATAAACCAATAAAGTTTAATATAATGCCATAAGCAACCAAAATATGCAAGAAAAGCCAAAATTGAGCAATAACGACATTTCACATGCAATCATGACCAATGTAGTAAAACGTTATTAAAACCAAGTAAAAAGATATAAAAACTATGAAAAACTAACTAGAAAACTCTTAAAAATAGCGACATAAATGACACTTATCACCTGCGGATAATACTATTAAACGAGGTCAATTTCCGCCAAAGTTAGAAGGCTTTGGGGGAAAGGACCTAAGCAAACAAGTTCATTACAACCTTTCGAGTCCCATCTAGCAATATGGTGTGCTAGAGTATTTCCCGCACGTTTTAACATGAGAAATAGAGAAGCTACTAAAAGATCGAGATAGGTTACAAATATCATCAATCAATAAGGAAAAGGGCGTAAAGCTGGCAGCATAATTTTTTCACTCCTTGCACCACGTTAGACGCATCACTCTCAAGCACAAGCGAGGAGAAGCCAAGCCTGTTAGCTACCTGAAGCCCGTAGCGACAAGCAGTAGCTTCAGCCGTATCTACATCTAATCCAGCCTTCTCCTGCTGCTAAAAAAACTGGAAAAAAGGGACAGTTCGAAACAAGTTTTCTCACTCTCACAGCAGCATCTAATACCCTCCCTGCAGCATCCCTAAACACGACCCCAAGCCCATTCACCCCTCCCACATGAGCATCACAGTTTACTTTCACCATTCCCTCGGCAGGCCCGCATCCAATAAGTACCATATTGCAACCTTAGCACCCCCTGCCCCATGAACACTCTCTTAGCATACTCTCCATGGTCAACAACAAATTTTTGACAGATTTGCAGCAATACTAACAGGGCAGAAGCTTGCATTTTCAAAGATAGACATGTTCCTACACCACCAAGCAGCCCATGATAGCGTTGCAAATGATTTCAGCTCATTAGTATTAATCTGGGAAGCCACCCAGACCAATCTGTCAGCAAAGCTAGAGGATGGCGCTTGTGCTATAAGATGGGAAAAACTACTAGCAGCCCAAATTTCCCTTGCAGCCTTACAATCAAAGGTAGCATGGATCACTGATTCATCTCCATTCCCACAGATCAAATAAGACATATCATCAATCAAATGGCGATAGTGCAATCTTTCCCTCACAGCAAGGAAGCCCTTACAAGCTTTCCATAAAAAATGAGAGAGTTTTGGTGGCCCCTTGAGCCCCCACACAAGCCTCCAGACATTTGTATTTGGCTGAAATCGCCTCGAAGCAAGGCTCTGCTTCCCGAACCAGTACCCGGATCGCACAGAGTACATCCCATTCTTATTCGGCCACCAATACATAATGTCGTTTGTTGTTCGACAAGACAATGGAATTGACATAATTAATGCTCGATCAGAGGCATTAAAATTGTCATTAATTATCACTACTAAAATTCGGTCGAATTGCGACGTTTTTCTACGATCGTCATGAAAACGGTCGCAAAAATTGATATTTGTGACCGTTTTCTAAGCGGTCGCAAATTTACGACCGTTTTTTGGGCTATAAAACGGTCGCAAAGGTACTTAAATATATTTTAAAAATAAAATTCATGTGAAAATTTATTCAAAATTAAATTAATTCTATTACGACCGTTAGTAGCAGTCGCAATATGTGTTAATTACGACGTTTTGAGAAACGGTCGCAAAATTACGACCGGCATACCGGTCGCAAAATGCGTAAATTACGACTGTTTGAGAAACGGTCGCAAAAGTGTTTTTTTAAAATTTTTTAAAAAAGGTATATAAAGAGATCACCCAAACCCTAGTATTAGAACAATTGTCTCACGCATCCTCTATCCTCTCTCTCTCTCTCCTCACGCATCCTCTTCTCCTCTCTCTTTTCTCTCACCCTTTCTTCTTTTTCTCTCTTCTCTTTTCCTCTTTCCACCTCCTTGTGAACGGCACTCATCTCATGCATCCTCTTCTCCTCATCTTTTTCTCCTTCTCTCACATCTCTTCTCTTCACCAACCCGAAATAGAGCGGCCACCGTCACAAGAAAAGCCCACCGTTAAAAGCAACATGCGAAGTTTGGTGTTTATTGGTCAAATTCGACCTTAAAAATTCAGATCTAGAGTTTTTGGTCGAATTTGACCATATTAACCTAAAGAGGAAGATAGATTATGAAAGGTATGTTTATTTTCTGAAAAATTTGTTCATTTTCAAATTTTGTGGTTGAATTTCGATTTCCGTTCGAATTTCCATGTTTGTTTGATTTTGTTATCAATTTTTTGTTTGCGTTTCCGTTCCAATTCCTTTGATTTTGGTTTTATTTTGAGTTTTTGTTAATTCTGTTCGAATTTGTTCTTTATTTGTTCGAATTTCATAGATTTTTGGTTTGATTTTGAGCTCGAACTTGTCGAATTAAGGTTTCGAATTTGTGGGGTTTAATTGTCAATTTTGGTTCGATTTATGAGGGTTTTATTTCGTTTTTTGTTTGATTTTTTGTCGAATTTTTTATTTCCTATCTTATGAGCTTAGATTTTGTATAAATACTCAACCTATTGATGAATAATAATCAAGCAAAACAAGCCATTCTATTCTCGTCTTCTATAATTTATCATGCTCGGCTACCTTTCCCTTAAAAATATATATTACTACTTCGTGGTCGGGTGAGATCAAACCTGGATCATCCGAATGACAGGCCCGAATACTTACTACTATACTACAACGACCATGATGAAGCTGTTAAAGACTTCAAAACAACTGTTGATGTATGGAAGTTCAATATTTCTCCAAGTGAAATTGAGAAATTAGTGTATAGTTGACTTTATTTTTTGTGGTAATTAGTTTTCTTACCAAACCAATTTTTTTTTTTTTTTTTTTTTTTTTTTTTTTTTTTTGTGCTAATAGTTTTCTTACCAAACCAATTTTTACGAAACTCATGCAAGAAATAAGTAACACCATGTCACCATTAGCAAAACTGAGGTTAAGAATGTCTTCTTTATTTTAAAAAGATTATGCTAAAGTCTGTACAAGCTACACTACGTACTTAAAAATCATTAAGCAAATTTATATGTAACGAGGGATCATGCAACAATAGTATTTCGTATTTACAAATTAAATTAAAATTAAACTTTCAATAAATAGTTTATAAGTTTGTTAAAGAGTATTTTTATATAATGAAAATTGTTTTAAAAGGTTTTATCCTAGAAATATCAATCAATAATTACATGAAATAGGTGCAACCACTAGTAGAAAATATCAAAAAGGCACCCCCTAATTGGCACCGGTTCAGTCCAAACCGGTGCCAAAAATGGCCTACAAAATTGGTGGGAAGCTGAACCGAGTAAAAGGCACCGGTTCACTTCAAACCGGTGCCAAAATCATAAAGGCCATCGGTTTGAACCGGTGCCTTTGTGAACCGGGCCTTTAATTATTTAAAAAAAAAAAACCGGCCACTTATATAACGCCTAACCCTAAAAGGCTAAAATCAGTCAACCTCTTCTCTCTCCTCTCACTCCGCCTCTCCCTTCTCCTCTGCTCTCTTTTCTCTCTCCTGTAGCTCTCCTTCATTCCCACCAACAACAACAACATCTCCGCAACAACAACACCAACACAACAACAACAACATCTCCGCAACAACAACAACACAACAACAACAACAACAACACCACCGCAACAACAACAACAACAGCACCACAAAGCCGCCGCCACCTCTCTTCTCTTTAATTTTTTATGGGTTTCATCAAAAAAAATTTGGTTTAATCCACCACAAACACATGCATGAGCAAGGTTAGGGTATAATTTTCTTGATTTTAATTCGATTTTTTTGTTTTCGATTTCTGGGTTATTTTCTTTCCGAATTCAATTTTGATTTTTTTTTTTCAGATTTTTGTTTCTTGTTTATTCGAATTTAATACATTTTGTTTTCGATTTTGATTTTTGTTTTTCGATTTTTTGGTTATTTTTTTTCCGATTTCAATTTTGATTTTTTTTTCGATTTTTGTTTATTCGATTTTAATATATTTTGTTTTCGTTTTTGATTTTTTTATTTTTCGATTTATGGATTATATTTTTTCTTATTTTTGACTTTGAATTTTTTTTCGATTTTTTTTTTGTTATTCGGTTTTAATATATTTTGTTTTCGATTTTGATTTTTTGTTTTTCGATTTCTGGGTTTTTTTAATTTATATTTTTTATCTGGGTTTTTTTATTTCAATTTTTTTTCGATTTTTGGGTTTTTTTAATTTATATTTTTTATCTGGGTTTTTTTCGATTTCAATTTATTTTGATTTCAATTTATTTCCATTTCAGTTTTGATTTTTTTTCGATTTCAATTTATTTTCATTTCTGGGTATTTTTTATCTGGGTTTTTTTATTTTTGGGTATTTTTCGGTTTAATTTTTTGGCGATTTCAAAATTTTTCGATTTAAATTTTTTCTGTGTTTAATTTTTTTGGAAGCTTAATTATATTAATCGTTTTTTTTTTTAATTGGTGCATGTATCTTGAGTTAGATCTTAAATGGAAGAATCAAGATGCAAGAATATTGAGTTTATTTTTGTTATTTATATTGTAATATTTTTTTTTATATGTTGTAATTGAACTACTGCTGTATTGATCTATATTGTAAAATTGTTTTGATTATATATTGTAAATTTTTGATTATGTTGATTGAAATTCGATCTATATTTTGATGTTCTAAATAATTTAAGTCGATTTTTAATTGTTTGATGTTCTTAAAAAAAACAAAAAAAAAATTAAAATATTTGGCACTTTTTGGCACCGGTTAACCGGTGCCAAAAACAATCCACATTTTTTTAAATCCATTTTTGGCACCGGTTAACCGGTGCCAATTTCAAGTTTTGGCACCGGTTTGAACTGGTGCCTTTTTAAACCCCTTTTGGCACCCCCACACTGGCACCGGTTCAAACCGGTGCCTTAGGCCGGGTTTGAACCGGTGCCAAATTCATTTTTTCACGTAGTGAACTCCAAATTTATTTTTTTAAATTGATTTGACTATGTTGTTGTTTGCGTCTTTTTCAAGAACTACTAAATAAAAATTTTAATCTTAAAATTGATTAAACTACTTATATTCATATTTGGATATAGTAATTAGTAAGTGGACTTCCTTTTTTTTTTCTTTTTTAAAAGAATTAAGTGGACTTCCTTCAAAACCTCTAAAAGTCATATACAATTACCTCTAAATTTTTTTTCCACCTCTAATA
>NW_018743537.1:40000-80264 GCF_001683475.1 Chenopodium quinoa | reverse complement strand
GAAAGTCAAATGCGATCTACAAAAATTGAATTAAATGAAAGTCAAACACATTCAAACAAAGCTAATTGAATCAAATGAAAGTCTAATGCATTCTACAAAGCTAATTGAATCAAATGAAAGTCAAACACATTCAAACAAAGCTTTTTGAATCAAATGAAAATCAAATGCATTCAAATAAGCTAATTGAATCAAATGAAAGTCAAACACATTCTACAAACCTAATTGAATCAAATGAAAGTCAAACACATTCAAACATAGCTTTTTGAATCAAATGAAAGTCAAATGCATTCAACGAAGCTAATTGAATCAAATAAAAGTCAAATGCATTCTACAAAGCTAATTGAATCAAATGAAAGTCAAACACATTCAAAAAAAGCTTTTTGAAACAATTGAAAGTCAAATGCATTTAACAAAGCTAATTGAATCAAATAAAAGTCAAATGCATTCTACAAAGCTAATTGAATCAAATGAAAGTCAAACACATTCAAACAAAGCTAATTGAATCAAATGAAAGTCTAATGCATTCTACAAAGCTAATTGAATCAAATGAAAGTCAAACACATTCAAACAAAGCTTATTGAATCAAATGAAAGTCTAATGCATTCTACAAAGCTAATTGAATCAAATGAAAGTCTATCACATTCAAACAAAGTTTTTTTGAAACAAATGAAAGTCAAATGCATGCAACAAAGCTAATTGAATCAAATGAAAATCAAACACATTCAAACAAAGCTTTTTGAATCAAATGAAAGTCAAATGCATTCAAAAAAGCTAATTGAATCAAATGAAAGTCAAATGAAATCTACAAAAATTGAATCAAATGAAAGTCAAACACATTCAAACAAAGCTAATAGAATCAAATGAAAGTGTAATGCATTCTACAAAGCTAATTGAATCAAATGAAAGTCAAACACATTCACACAAAGTTTTTTTGAAACAAATGAAAGTCAAATGCATGCAACAAAGCTAATTGAATCAAATGAAAGTCAAATGCATTCTACAAAGCTAATTGAATCAAATGAAAGTCAAACACATTCAAACAAAGCTTTTTTAATCAAATGAAAGTCAAATACATTCAACAAAGCTAATTGAACCAAATGAAAGTCAAATGCATTCTACAAAGCGAATTGAATCAAAAGAAAGTTAAACACGATCAAACAAAGCTAACTGAATCAAATGAAAGTCAAACATATTCAAACAAAGATTTTTGAAATAAATGAAAGTCTAACACATTCACAAAAAAGCTTTTTTTGAAACAAATGAAAGTCAAACACATTCAAAAAAAGCTTTTTTGAAACAAATGAAAGTCAAACACAATCAAAAAAAGCTTTTTGAAACAAATGATAGTCAAATGCATTCAACAAAGCTAATTGAATCAAATAAAAAGTCAAATGCATTCAACGAAGCTAATTGAATCAAATAAAAGTCAAATGCATTCTACAAAGCTAATTGAATCAAATGAAAGTCAAACACATTCAAAAAAAGCTTTTTGAAACAAATGAAAGTCAAACACATTCAAAAAAAGCTTTTTGAAACAAATGAAAGTCAAATGCATTCAACAAAGCTAATTGAATCAAATAAAAGTGAAATGCATTCGACGAAGCTAATTGAATCAAATAAAGGTCAAATGCATTCTACAAAGCTAATTGAATCAAATGAAAGTCAAACACATTCAAAAAAAGCTTTTTTAAACAAATGAATGTCAAACACATTCAAAAAAAGCTTTTTGAAACAAATGAAAGTCAAATGCATTCAACAAAGCTAATTGAAACAAATAAAAGTCAAATGCATTGTACAAAGCTAATTGAATCAAATGAAAGTCAAACACATTCAAACAAAGCTAATTGAATCAAATGAAAGTCTAATGTATTCTACAAAGCTAATTGAATCAAATGAAAGTCAAACACATTCAAACAAAGCTAATTGAATCAAATGAAAGACTAATGCATTCTACAAAGCTAATTGAATCAAATGAAAGTCAAACACATTCAAACAAAGCTTTTTAAATCAAATGAAAGTCAAATGCATTCAAAAAAGCTAATTGAATCAAATGAAAGTCAAATGCAATCTACAAAGCTAATTGAATGTGGATCCGTATATGTTGTTCAAGTCGATTAGAAGGTGCAAAAATTCCTAAAACTGAATGCGGAAAGTATGAAAAAAACATCTTGTAATGTATTACACCAGAAAATGGATTATACTTCTGCGGAAGTATCTACTCGTTACGGAATCGTGGGTGTCAAAGTGTGGATTTCTTATAGTCAAAAAGAAAAAGGACGTGCTATATCCGAAACGAGAAAAAATATAGTAAATCAAGTAAGAAAGATGTAGTAGAGGTTGCAAACCGGACGGTACACAACTTGGATTGCTCGTGTGTCCACGGGACAAATCCCATTTGAAATGGATGGTGTGAGTTTGTAAAATGCTCGACAAGCCCAACGTCTTAAGTGGTCGATGGAAAGAGATAAGGAAATAAATACGGCTCAAGACGAAGAAATAGCCCGGCAGAAGGCCGATCTTCGTTCTAAGATAGAGCCTCTTCTCATCATGGAGAGGGCCCGTCGTGACCTTTTGGCCAAATTTCCTCCCGAAGCCCGCGAGCAGTACGAGCTCGACCGGGAAAAACAAAGAAAAAGATTCGAAGGCGGGGCGGGCGATAGCTCCTTTTAATCTTTTTCTTTGTTTTTAGGAGTTGGCAGGCTCCCGACCCGCAGATGTAGGGATGAGTTGTCACCCGAACTGCGTTACCAAAGCGACTCCTCTTGTCGGAAGATAGGAAAGATTCTTTTTCTGCCAGTTCGAGCCCGGCGAGTCGCTCCTTTCTCGTGTGGGCAGTTTTCAATGCGAGTTGTGCGTGGAATGTCGCCTAAAATGAAGTGACTCATGGGTGTGGGGCACAATCGTGTTTACAAGGAAGTAGTGCTTTTTTCTATTGTGCTATTCTATTGGTATTCTCTAGCCCAGTTGCAACGAAAGCGGACTTTGAGTTGGTGCTACCTAAGGTGTCGCAAATGAGCTTCAGCGGATCCATCTTATAGCAAACCAGTCACAGTTCCGGTCAGCTCAGTCACCTTCTCCTATTAAGCTTTCAGGCAAGTAAGCCACTATATATTATGTCATAATAGAAGAAAACTAATAGCTTTGAAACTCTCACGTAGTTCTGGTTGAATCAGTTTCCTTTGGTATATAGGATCAAGGCAGATTAAAGGAAGGAATTGATAGAGTCAGATTCATCTGCAGCTCCTTACTTATTCAAGTAAGTGAATAGGAATTACCTTTAATTTAATCAGTCTATTACTTCTGAGTAAGGCACTCTCCTAAAAAAAAGTAAACAAGAGTTAACAGCAGGCACAATAGAAAGGCAGTTGGAAGCAGGCGATAGGCTTAGATCAGATGCAAGCAAGGAAAGCAGCCCATTAGAGGAAAGGAAAGAACGAAGCACATTGAAGTTGATTGCCACCTAGTTCGTGAGAAAAAAAGTGTATGCAAGTGAAATATCTTGGATTGAGAGTCTGTAGTTGACTTTTGTTCTTCCTTTGTAATTGCAGGTGGTTTGTTTTGCACTTAGGGATAGTCTTAAGTGGAGAAGTCTGATGTCTTTGTGTAAAGAATGATTTGGAAAGTTTCATTTTAATTGCTTATTCATCATGCAAGAATATTTCAGGTTGAGCTACATGATTCCAATTGCTAGCAATGAAACGTCTAATAGATGCAATTGTAGGAATCTCACCAACAATATACATTACCATTGATGTAACCCACTTTCTAGACATAGCCTCCAAATCCTCCTTTTGAAGTTGAGCAATCTTCCCCCCTTCCTTGATCATGGGGGCAACAAAGTCCAGAGAAGTACCTTTAGCAGCAAGACGAGACCCAGCAAAGAGACCAGCCCATGGATCAGAAGGCAAAGTTTCATTTGTTCCCTACGTCTCCAATCTCCTATTCACCATTCTAGTGTTCTGTGCTTCAGGAATAGGAACAATAGGGGTATTGTTGGTCTGTGTACCCACATTAGCAAGAGCCCTAGTAATATCATCATTCAACGCTTGCATCCTTGTTGTGATAGAGCCGTTAGACCCATCCCCAGCCCCAGCTCCATTTGTTTTCTCAGTAATTGGAACAGAATTGACTGTTCCATTGGTTATTGTTCCTCCAGTTTCCAACTCTCCCATAGATAACCCAAGGGCTCGATTCAAAGCTAAAATGGGATTATGAACACTTATTGGAACCATACTTGCACTTGGATGGACCAAAGAAGAGTGCATCAATGGTTCAGAAGGCACTTCAGGGCTTGGGGTTGTTGGTGCTTCCATTGTTCGATTCCTACCATTATATCTTTCCATAGTCTGATTAACACTAGATTGAGAATTGTGAGCTTTTTTCTACAGTCTTCACCCAGGATCCACCCCTTAGACAAAGAGCATTCTGGTCAAAGCTAGCCTCAAAGCAACTTTGGTCGCTCTCTTGTCAGGAGCTAAGAGCGTCTCAATCTCTTGTTTTTACAAGAGTCGTAGGACATCAGTAAGATATGGTATCTAGTTCATT
This sequence comes from Chenopodium quinoa, assembly GCF_001683475.1. Taxonomy (NCBI): domain Eukaryota; kingdom Viridiplantae; phylum Streptophyta; class Magnoliopsida; order Caryophyllales; family Amaranthaceae; genus Chenopodium; species Chenopodium quinoa. The sequence continues at coordinate 75,719 of NW_018743537.1, read as the reverse complement.
CAAATGAGTTTGAACTCAATATCCATCGAAGCAATAACAAGAATCTTTCTAGTAGACCCTCTTTCACAATCCCTGGAGAGATAGTTCACGAATAGACCGAGGGATAAGTAATTCGACTCATTCACATCCAGATCATGAATGTTTGGAATCCATATTATGCAAGGAGACATTGCTTGGTCCTCTATTGTTTCTGGTGCTCAACTTACTGCTAAAGGTAGGCCTCTTCATTTTGTCTCCCCTGTTTTAAGAGATGGTAAGCCACATGCTAGTTTATTGAAGAATGAATTGGATTCAGCTGCTATGCCATGGATGAATTCTATTGTGCTTTATGTGGTTGGTGTTTTTCCTACTATTGCTAAATATGCACCGTTATATTGCTCGTGATTGGAACTTTGTGAGTAAACCTACTGTGTTTTATCATGATGATGGCTACTTCCTGGTGAAGTTGAATTCTATGGAGGATAGGGAAGGGAACCAACACTCTTGTCATAAATAATTTAGGCCCATAGCTTGCTGTAACACCGTCTATAAAGTAATTTCTAAAAATGCTTTGTAATAGACTTCAACATGTCCTCCATGATATTGTGACAGATTGTCAAGGTGCATTTGTGAAAGATAGGTCTATTGTTCATAATATTATTCTTTCTCAAGATCTTCTTAGATATTATAATAGAAAGAATGTGCCCCCTAGATGTTTGATTAAGCTTGACTTGAAAAAAGCTTATGATTCCATACATTGGGATTTTTTTGAAGGAGATACTGGATGCTCTTAATTTTCCTTCTCAGTTCATTCAGTGGATTATGCTTTGTGTGTCAACACCAAAGTATTCAGTGATGGTGAATGGTACTTTACATGGGTATTTTGAGGGTTAAAGAGGTCTAATACAGGGTGATCCTGTCTCCCCTCTGTTATTTTTAATATGTATGGAATACTTTACTATAGTCTTGAATGAAGTAGGATAAATGCATGGTTTTCATCCTGGTTGTTCTCATTTAAAGCTAAATCATCTAGCTTTTGCTGATGACTTACTTTTGTTCTGCAAGGTTAATGTGGCCTCAGTTGTTTTGCTCCTAAGAGGGTTTGCTACCTTCTCAGTTAGTTCTGGTTTTGTTGCTAATGCTGGAAAGTCTGTTGTTTACTGTAGGAGGATGCCTATTGATATTGTTGAGAATATATTACAAATCACCCGGTTCTCTAAAGGTACTCTCCCATTGTAGTACCTAGGAGTTCTTATTTCTCATAAAAGACTTTCTGTTAGTGATTGTAATATTATCACTGATAAAATGACTGCTAGATTGAGAGTGTGGGCCTCAAGGCACCTTTCTTATGCTGGGAGATTGGTTCTTGTTAACTCTGTACTCATGTCTCTCCATGTGTATTGGGCTTCTATCTTTTTGTTACCAAAAGCCGTGCTCTGGAAGATTACTAACATTTGTAGTCATTTTGGGGGGGGGGGGGGGGGAAGGTAAGGCCACTTACTCTAAAGAGTTCTCCTATAGCTTGGGATCTTGTGTGTTCTCCTAAGTCTAGTGGTGGACTAGAGGTGGGGGGCTGTTTTATTTGGAATTATGCAAAGCATGAGGAAATCGGCACACATGAATGAATTTAATTCAATACTTCACTTCCCCGGGGGCTCGACCAGTAATCGAGAACCCTCGTAGTGGAGACAATATTGCGAAGTGGCCGCCTTTTCTCAATTTGGGTCAGACCTTGATGCTGCGACTCAGGCATTACTCAATAGAGGTGCAAGGCTTACAGAAGTACTGAAACAACCACAATATGCACCACTTCCGATTGAAAAACAAATTCTAGTCATTTACGCAGCTGTCAATGGATTCTGTGATCGAATGCCACTAGATCAAATTTTTCAATATGAGAGAACCATTCCAAATAGTGCAAAACCAGAATTATTACAATCCCTAAAGGGGGGTTAACCAACGAGAAAAAGAGGGAAATAGAGGCATTCTTAAAAGAATGCACAATTACAGAATAAGAGCAAAATGTTATCCCTCTCTCGACGGAGCCCGGGAACCCCGGGGCTGAAGATCCCTTTATTTCCTCCATGGATATCATCCCTAGGGGGAAAGCTGAGGGGATCCAGCTTTAAGAGTAACAGGCCAATAAAAGAAGGTTTGTGAGGTTTTCGCTAGGGTGAAGGAAGTGAAAAACCTCTTTCATTCTAGCGGGAATAAGACAGGTGGGAACGAGCGGAGCGAGAGCAAAGCAAGTTCCAGCGGTGGGTTGTCTTCATGGTGCCATTTCAATCTTTTTCACAGGAAGATATTCTTAGTTCGCTTTACTTCCTTTTTCGCTTTGTTTTCCAGCCTTCAAGAGACTTGATGGCCCGGCCTCCTCTCTTCTTTATTCTTCTTACAGTCATGGGGCTGGGTTGGCTGGTTTGGGAAATAAAGCTCTTCCGCTTTATAATGCGGTTTCTTTTAACAGCTATCAAGGTGTGCCCTGACAAAAATGATATAGGGGCAAGGCTGAGATGGTACAGAAGAAGTCTGCTTGCCACGGGCAGACTCTATTGTCTAATGCGTCAGCATGATAAAGAGAAAAAGCCCTAAGGCATGGAAGAATAACTACTTCCAAAATCAGTCTTTTGCTGTTAGTAAGGCGAATTTTATAAAAGAAAAGATTTTCATTTATCTTTTGAATTACTCATATATATCCTATGAATTTGATTTCGCATTGGAAACTATTCTAGGAGAAGTTCGAATCCGTTTCGTTCGGATATTGATCGGTCTTGGTTTGACATGGTTTACGCGTTATTGGTTCCCGGAAGAGTTAATATTCCCATTAGCTAAACCCTTTCTTACCCTGCCTTTGGACTCGTATTTTGTTCGTACACAATTAACGGAGGCCTTCCTGACATATGTAGCAACGTCTTCAATAGCATGCTCTTACTTCGTCTTTCCTTTTGTAAGTCACCAAATTTGGTGCTTTTTGATCCCCAGTTGCTATGGGGAACAAAGGACGAAATACAATCGATTTTTCCATTTAAGTGGTTTTTGCTTCTTCTTGTTCCTGTTCTTAACTCTTTCCCGGGTAGTTCCCAATGTTTGGCACTTTCCATACTTCCTGGGTGCAACATCAACAAATTCGCTCATGATCAAGTTACAACCTAAGATCTATGACTATATTATGTTAACTGTTCGTATTTCGTTCATTCCATCGGTATGCTCCCAGGTACCTGTAATTGTGATCCGTTTGCCAGAACTGAGGGGTCTTTCTGTGGAAACCTTCACGAACAATCGTCGTTTTTTGATGGTTTTTTCCCCTTCTCACAGCTGCTCTTTCCACACCTCCGGATATCTGGTGCCAAATCGTCGCCCGTTTCCTTATTTCTTCGATAATAGAGTTGGCTATCTTTGTGGCATCGATTGTACAAGTTCGCGAAGAAGGTTGGACGAGTGGAATGAGGGGGAGCGGCTCGATCGACAAAAAAGAAGAGTAGCCCCCTAGAATCTGGCAAAGTAATTATCAATGAATTCCCGAACAATTCTCAACCAACATTTGCGATTCATTCTCGTAAAGATTATAACACACAGAAGACTCCTTACCTTAGGAGCAGGATGAATGATACATCCGGCGAGCGCCGGTGAAGAACGCAAGCAAAGCTGGAGCTCGGGCATTGTTATATTCCATCAAGAGAAAGAAGGCAGACTAGTAAGAAGGCCGACCGCATAGAGTAGAGGGAGCGAACCCAAAAGCTCCGCTTTTCGGAGCAGACCAATCTTCCGTACCGCACCTCTTACTCTCTCTCTCTATAAAAAAAGCCTGCGGGAAGCACGAAGAGCCACTAATGTCGTGGCGAAGGTTATACTTCAAAAAGTAAGCGAAGCTAAGGTTTCGTATATGTTATATCCTTTCGATCAAGCAACAACTTCTAGGGCAATGAAATTGTTCAAGAAGTAAAAAAAGAGCGCTAGGGAAAAATAGAAAAAGAGATAGAAAGTAGCAGAAGTGCTTCTAGATCTCTAGAAAGAATGTAGAATTTAGAACAACACTTTATATTATATCTATTTCTTTGAAAAAAAGAATATATAGTTGAGATATAATACCTTTCATCCTAATCTCATCTACTGAAAAAGGGAGCCCTCTTGATCACCTAAAGAGATTTTTAGACAGAATTGGCATAATTATTACCGTGAAGATTGAGCTGTCAAAAGGGATTATCCTCCTTTGGGCTAGAAGAAAAAATGCAGTCCATACCATAGAAAAAAGGGAGCCGAGCCGAAGGAGCTCTCCAAAATGGAATTTGAGTGCCGCAGAAAAGCTAGCTTTTTAAACAAGACAGGGATCGCCCGCTCGCAATGTTACCTTGGGGAGGAGACAAAACACTAAAAACAATTCAAACTCACAAAATGGAATTTTTTTTATATGAACAAGATTAGTATAGAAGAGTTGGTGAACATTGTTCTGACTCATAGCTTTAAGATGACTAGCATGAATGAGCCAGCTTCAACACCGCCTAGACTCTTAATCATAGACAGACTTGCACTGACCTCAACATAAAAAAAAAGGATGAGCCTGGTTTGTATATTTGTACGCATTGGCTTAACTCACTCCTAACCTCCTTAGACACTGAAAAGAACACATAATGAAAACTACCTAGTTAAAGCGGAACGAAAAGGAGTTTTATAAAAAAGAGTTTGAAGTCGGGATAGCATGGATACGAGACTTTTGAAGTGAAGTTTGGAATCATTGTGGTTTTCTATCTTCAGATTAACAAATGAAAAAAATCACCAAGACCTTTCAGCGATTCGACGCGCTCCCCTAAGCTAGACGCTTTACCTACCTGACCTCAGAGAGAATAGAATGAGTCGCCCTAGCCCTAGTCTTACTAAGAGTTTGAATTCCTCTGTAGGATAGTAGGGCGAATGAATTGCATTAGTGCGATTTGGCTAGCTGAATCGCCCAGCGAACAAATCGCCTCCTTGCTAAAAAGAAAAGCGGACCCGCAAAATAGCGTCTTCGATGTTGCATATAAAAAATGGTTTTTTTCAACCAGGTATCTTTTTTTTCTTTTGGCTAAGATGCCCGTAGGTTGTACGCCAGCCATACGTAGCTTGAACTGTGATGGCCACAATGCTTAGCTATTGCCGATCCTTAAAACGCTTTTGGTTGAATGTTCACACTTGATGCACCGTCTGCACGTCCTACATTCACTCCCGGAAATTGAAACAGGAAAAGAGGAATTTGAACCCCCGGTCTGCTGTAGTCAGCCTTAACGGTTTGCTTGACTTGCGAGTCTGCCGTCTCCGCGTCTTTCCCTTTTGAGGGCTGCTCCTCAAGCCTTCGAGTGCCTATCTTCGCTTGGGCCGTCTCGCGAAGATCATCGATCCGAACCTTCGCATCTACTCTTTTTTAGAGAATGAACCATGCCTTCGCTATTGCAAGAATATAGCGATCGAAGAGCTATCGCTCAGCTGCTTCGCGTATTACGAAAGCCGTATTGTATTGTCCGAAGGGGTATGCTGAAAGAGCGTAGGTAAGTGGTAAGCGTAGGAGGCATCCCCGAAGGACAGCGGCAGCAGTGTGGTTCCAGGAGCTTCCGTTAGATTGAGATCTACAGGGTGGCGGGGACTTCGGCTGCCTTGTTTTGGGTGAAAAGAAGAGGGTAGTAGGCTTAGTAGGGTTCGAACCTACAATATAACCGTTATGAGCGGTACGTTTCAACCAATTAAACTATAAGCCCTTATGGATCTTTACATGCAATTCTCTCACTTCGGGAAGAGCGGACGGAAAGAGAAGGCCTTTGCTCTATCTGCTTCTTTCACTTCCTAGGAATGAACAATTGGAAAATCCATTTTTTTCCAATTGTTTATAATATATAAATAAATCTTATAAAAAAAAAATGGACTAAATTAAGTAAGCGACTCAAACTGCCGGTACGCTTTCCGGCTCGCAACGACTTCAAACGGGCGGGGGCTCTCTTGCTTTGGACAAGACGGCATGGGTCTACGATAGGAAAGTTCCCTTAAGAAAGAGATGAGACTGCTAAGGAAAGACTACTGACCCAGGATGTGGCTAAGAATTTCACTAATTTATTCTTAGTTACGTGGGAAAGAAAGAAGCTTGTTCTATTTACGGAGCTAACGAACATAATCTTATTAATATCATATATGATGTTCTTTCTTATTGGAATGGAATTCAATCTTGAAAAGGGCGCTAAGATTGACTTGGTTGTAAGAGAAGAGAGAGGATGGGAATGGCTGATTCTATTCTAAGGCATTTCTTTCTGTGTGGGACGATGCCGCAAGCAGAGCCGGAAACGCGGTAAGACTTTCTAGAGATAGCCTTCCAGACTCAATCTTTTGACAGGATCTTCTTTAGCTGAACCTGAGTTCGATTAAAGCTGGCCTGCGCCTAAGAAAAAGCCGTTTTTTGACCTCTCCCGTTGTTCGAGCTACTTCGTAACCTCTCCTTCAAGGATAGAAGCTAGAAGCAGATAGCAGCCATAGGGATAGGTATTCAATCGCTTGCTTTAAAAGGTATGAGATTGCTCGCAGAGGACTAAGGTCGACAGATAGGGATAGGCCAGCAAATGCAATGAGAAAGTCTTCTTATTTTCTTGCTCGTAAGCGCTTCCCTTTTCTTGCGAATGAATTTCTCGAATACATATTTCTTTTTCTGTAAGTGAAAGGCTACAAGACCATAGAGTAGGCAGAGGATGGAAAGCAAGCGGGAATCCAATTTCTTCCTGTGAGCGATGGAATCGATTACTAAGCTTTGGAGCGAACACAAGAGCAATAAAGGTTTCGGTTTTTGAAGTCTGAGCATTGTAATTCCTGGAGTTGTTCTGACTCCTATACCTGTTTGAGGTGTTAGAGGACTTGTCTTGGAATACGTCTGATTGGATTCCATCCTCAATTCTCTACCCGATCTCTATGATAGCTTTGAAGTCGGGTAGGTATTGGGCATACATATGCTTTTGATACTCTGGCAAGAGGGTTTTCACTATCATTTCCGGTTGCCCCCCCTCCAGGGGTCTGGTTGTCATTTGGGGTGCCCTTTTCCTCCATCTGGTAATGTACTCAGAGAAGGTCTCGGTTAGGTTGCAGCTTGGTGCTTTCTAAGTCACGTTTGGTTACATCTACCTCGATGTTGTAACTATCTTTATTGTTGAACTCATTGCATATGTCCTCCCAATTTCTTGAACTTGTCATCCAGGGAGAGGAACCATCTTAAGGCAGCGCCGGTCAGTGTCCTTTGGAACAACTGAGCAAGGGTTCCGAAGGAAGCACCCAAAGGTTGCATGTTCCCGGCATACATGAGGAGATGTGTCTTAGGGCATCCCGTTCCATCGAACTTGTCCATGTCGGGCATTTGAAACTTTGGGGGTAGCCCAGCATTGGGGAACACAACCAAGGAGGATGCGCCCACAATGTCCTCATCTTTCTTAAAAGCCTTCTAGTTCTTTTCCATCTGGTCAATCCTCTCGATTAGCTTTGCTTCTATTTCTCTTTTTGTACCGGCGTGACTCGGACCGATGGATGGCTGGAATTCTCCGTCCGATCAGCAGGAAGAGGCTCAGAGCCCTCCCTAAAGAAGGATTATAGGAAGAACAGGGCAAAGCTCAATTCCCTCGATAAGCGCTATAGAAGAGCGAATAAGCCTATACGCGATAGGCGAGAGGCTTTACCGCGAGAAGAGCCTAAATGCCCCCCGCTCGTTTAGTTCTTGGAAACGAGTGTTGTCATCCAGTAAAGGATGGTAAACGTCAGGGGCAACAGGCTCTAGGGTTTGGTGCTTGGTTTACGCTTTCCTCTGAGTTTGGTACGCCGAGTGCTATTACTTTCCCCGAAGCAGAGAAATACAATTCGAAATGAGCGCAAACATGAAACCCCTCTATTCTACCTTCCAAAATGAAATTCGCTCAATAGAAGGGCGCCCACATCCCCGCTCGCCCCTACCCACCCCTCGGGGTGGCCTCGCTCTCGCCTTTGGCTCGAGCTACTTTTGCTTTCGGGGACAGATAGCTTGCGGCCCAAGTCTACCTCCCCAAAAGCAAGCCATACGCAATTCAACCTACCAACTATGACTCCCTTTACGCGGGGGGATCCCTACCCCTAGAAAACGAGTACTTATTAATAATGCCTAGACACATAATCTAGGTTAAGAAAATTGGTCGTTCAATTCGAAGTTTTCCCTTATCCTAAATAGCTTCTTAAAAAAAAAGAGTCACTGCCACGGCCTTCGCCATCGGTTGTTAATAATAAAAAGTGATGATTCAGCGTTTCCATAGTATACTCGGCTTTGTTATTTAATATACCGTCGGCGACCAAATTGTGCTTTTCTTTTGCTCAGCCCAGAATTTATGCGGATCCAACTGAGCCATGCGATCGATAATACCCCTCTTTACCATTATTATCGCATCAACTTCAGCGTCGTTGACTTCCCTTTTAGGAGAAAAAGTAGCAAGCCGATGCGAGATTTTTTGGTGTTGAATTTCCCAAAAAGGATCCTCACATGGAGCGGGAAAGGAAAGATTAATTAAGCGGTCATCGAGATCTTTACAGAAAAGAAAAGCATTACAAAAAATGCAAAGCCATGAACAAAGGGGATTGACTGAGAAGTAGAGCTAAGCGATCTATTGAATGAAGGGCAGGAATGAATGGACTGATTGATTGCCCCAGCTCAAAAAAAAGGCAAGGGGGAAGATCAGTCTTGAATAAAAGAAGAGCTATCGTCGTGGACAGATAGACCACTTACCAGAAGAAAAAAAGAAAGGAATTCCTTGCTCTACTAGTAAAGTAGAAATGAAAGTAGATGGTCCTAGGGACCTTAAAAGAAAGCAAATTAGAAAGCATTCGAATTGACAACATGTGAGTGGCCCATAAACTCACTCTCCTGCAGCTGAAGAAATGAGGCACCTGCTGCCTGTTACGCTATTTTATCCCTCCAGCTACAACGTAGAAGTCAACCAGCTACGACGCCCTCTAGCGGAACCCCCCTTTAGATATCTATATATTAAGGGGCACACCTCGCTATACTATATTAATGAAGTGGGGGAGAACCCTAGCCACGCTCAGGCTTTGAGTGGAATAAATATGAAGCATTGAACCGATCGAGAAATAGGGAAGGCTCGAGAGACCTGCATATAGTTGGCAGGGCCAACCAATTACGCTTACCAATGAATGATATGGGTTTTCAAAATGCTTAGGCCTCCTTCGGTTCATCAAGGAAAAACCCTACCCTCCCTTTCTGTCCTTGAGGCTGGGTTAATTGAACTAATCAAAGTGTCGCGGAAGCCCATACTACAACCTTTGTTTGCTCAGGCTTACAGGAGCTAACGTTGAAACGTCTCCCCGGATCGAGATTCGAATCTTCCGCTCTCCGCCAGCTCCTACACAAATATCTTCTGCCACCGCTGGTTCTATCTTTAACATGCAAGCCTTACTTGTGCAAGTAAGCAAATAGGAATTACCTTACTCTTGAAAGTTTAAAAGTAAACTACCTTTGAGTTCGGTTCCTATCTACCGTTGGTGTTAAAGGGAGGCGGCAGCTATTATTCAACTTTCATCTTTCTTTCCTTTGAATGAGGGGAATGTTTTTGCTAAAATGCTTCCTGGCTTGAAGTTCGGAGATTATCCTCTACCTTCTTTCAGGCTCACTCTAACAGTTCCTTCAGTCTGCCACTCTCTTTTTCTTATATCTGCTATTTTTTGCGGAAGGGCCCCAAGCGGACCGTACCGGTCCTCTCGAACGAACCTTCCGGTCGGGTCTTAAAGAGAGCAATCATAGACCAGGGGAGAAACCAGTTACAGGATCAGGAAGGTCAGAGCTGTCGTTGATATGCAAAACAGAGTTTAAGATATCCCTATAACCAATCTCACTTTTTAGGATTGTACCTTCGCGCACTCCTTTGTTCCGCCACAGAGCATTACAAGCACAAATATCCGACAATTTCTGATTTATAAGAGGTATGTAATCGCTCAATATATTTTTTTATTGAGGGCAAGTCAATCGCATTAATAAACTTTCCAGGAGCGGGAGAAGCTGTAACTGAAGCAGGAGAATGGGAAATTCCATTTCAAAGAAGATAGATGAATGGGGTCCCTGATTGACATCGTAACCATTAACGAAAGAGAAAGGGCATTTAGAAGAATCTCAGAAACATGGCGATCGAATCGATTCGACCGATCAAGAACAGAGCTAGGCTAAGTCCTACCACTATTATTGCTTAAGCGCATTCATCCACAACAGAATCGACTCACTAAACAAAAGTCGAAAAAAGTCCGTACGCGAAGCCCTACCCCTACGCTTGAATGAACTCCTGAAACATCCACTTCAATTGATTCTACTTCATCTCCCCGGGCACCCCTTTCTCTCCTTACCAGCCTGGACAAGACGGATGGGATGAAGGATAGCGGACAAAGCAAGCCAGCCAACAAAGATTGATCCAGTTGCTGTTGGGGACTTTCCCGGGGATGGGAGTCCTTCATATCATATGAGGATTCACCTCTGAAACTCGAAAGAGGGTCCTACCCTACGCCCGACAACAAGAATCGCCTGAGCCAATTAGTTGTTGCCGACCGTGCTTCACTCCACCTCGCTTCCTTAATGCTTTTCAAGCACTAAGTAAGTAAACAACCTTCCCCAGAGGATTTTGCCTACTCATTGACCAGTGACTTCGGCATCGAGACACTGACTCCCAGATCAGCTAACCACTCTTTGTAAGGCAGAGCAACTTTTTGATCCCCAATGACAATCTCGTCACCAGTGGGATTGGGGGCTATGAGTTGAACTGAACTAGACCTGTAATCAAAACTGTGGACATGGGTGAACTCCTATCCTGTAGGGACTATCCCACATTGAATCGACAACAAGTATCTTTTCTTTCAAAGATTGCTGCTTGAAACGAAGCCTGACTCTTTCGGATACGCAACGCCCCCTTCTGGAGGCCTTACGACGGCTACTTTTATTGAAGAACTCGGTGTAACGACAGCTTTCGATGGCAATCCTTGATTGATTTCGGAAGGGGTGCGAAAGAGTTCAACACTACGCTCATTTCGTAGATCTACAATTTCAGGGTAAAGGATTTTTGCTTAGCTGCTTAGCGAATCCCCTTGCTTTTATGAAACTGTTAACATTATCTTTGTTTTTCTCGATGCTTTGAATAGCTATCCGGATAGCAGAAGTGCAATCATTTGCGAAAGCTCTTTCTTCGCGCTCTTTTGAATCTAAGTTCTATTCGTCCTCGGGCACTCTTCCAAAAACGATCTGATGTCTATATGCTTAACACATGAAATGGGCCTTGGCTAGAATAGCTAATAGGCGGGTAGATTGGTTGTCATACCCCTGTCTTTCCTCTTTCTTACTTCCGAGTTGGTGAGTCACTTGCTAGTGTCGACATAAGCACTTTCTCGGTTATAACTGTTAGTCCTTCTTCCAGCGTAACCATTGGAGTCCCAGGAAGAGACGAAAGATATTCGCGAAGAACAGCCAAGTGGATGGAAATAGTAGAGCCAAGCCTTCTCTAAAAGAAGCAAGTGCAAGTCCCAGGAAAGCAGCTACTAGCTAATGCTAGAGGATCTTTGCTTGATTCGACTTCTGCCTTGATGTGCCTCCTCCTTTTTCAATATGAAATTCGAGATTCACTAGGTTGGTCAGTCACACAAAAAGGAGTAGCGAAGGGTTCAGTTGCATTAACTTCTGCGGATACGAGGGAGAACTCGCTATTCCTAATACTAAGACTGCGTCTGTTGCATACACTTACAAAATTGCAGATAATCTTGAATGACCGTCGGGCATTTTCAGGTGGCGAAAGCCCAATGTATTCATTTTTTCTTTGATTCCGCCCGTAGGCGCTAACAAATAAGTAAGAAGCAGGTCCGATAGTGAAGGGAGAACACTTGCTTGGTACAACTCTCATGCGGACGTCCTGCTTGATACAAGCAATCAGTAGAAAATAAGACAATAGGCAGAGGCTATTAGTCAAGCGGGGGATTCCCTTAGGAATTCAGTGAATATGATACCTTCTATTCTATTGATCTGGAATTGGGCCAATACGATTGATAGGTAAGGTAGTCGCCTTTTCAGGGAATGGGCTAGAGGCTCGAGAGACCTCTGTCCACGCGTGGACTAGACCGATTGAAAAGATTGGAAGGCCGGGTCAGGAAAAAAGACGGGTATGACTCTCCTAGAAGAATGGACGTGTAGAAGCATCTCGATTAGTTTATACCATTTGTAATTGGTAACGAAAAGGATTGTTGATGCTTTGCTTGTACACAAGAAGTCGAATCCGGCTTTTTCTTTTTATTATTAGAAGTATGCCAGGTACTGCTTTTGGATGATCATAGGCCCTCAGATAATGATTGTGTCAGTGCATGATGACCCGAAGTCTTAGTGTGGCTGACAAAGGGGCTTACAAGAATGAACTGTTGAACTAGCTCGCGCGGAAAAGATATATCTGTTAGTAACGAAGAAAGTGCTAATCTCGCAGTCAACTGTTAAGAAGCGGCGGAGAGAGGTGTAAATTATGAATCAGCAAGCCTTCCAACAAAGGATTTCGCAGTGGAGATTTGGTGATAGGCCTGCGTTGGCACATAAAATAAAGACTTTCCAACCCGACCATTCAAGGGTTGTAATAGCTAAAGCTATGCTTTTGGAAATAGACAAGATTGAAGCTCCTTGCTTGGGTTCGGTTATCAATAAATGTATAGGGCCACTTTGGGTATTGAAGTGAAGATACTTGCATAAATAGAAACTTTGGGCGTAGAAGAAAAGCCCTTTCTGATACGTCAAAAAAAGAAGCCGATTCTACGCCGTAAAGGAAGCGTGTGCCCAATTACTAACCAGGAGGTGGTGTTCATCAAGCCCTCTCTCCGGACTTAACCTAGACCTTTGTCCGGCCTAAAAACCCTTTCTATCTAAGCTGGAGTTCCATGGCTCCTCACTTAGAGAGCACCCCAACCCCATTTCCGTTCGGGTGATAAAATAATAGAATATTCACCGACATATCCGATTTAGATAAACTGCGCCGGGATTAAGCCCTCTGTAGTTCAATTTCTTGGTCAAGGCTTCCAAAAGCATAGCTTTAGCTATTACAACCTCGAGATAAAGTTTGTTTTGTAACAGGTAAGCCCGTCTTACGGAGCTCGGCCTGCTTTCGCATTAACTCACTATTTGGTGATTTGGTTCATAGCAGCCTAAGGAGTTCTTTTTACACGCTACGCTCATCCTCGATGACGATATCGTCATCGGAGATGAGCGGATGGCTGAGCGTTATCGCGAGCTAATGTCGTAACTGGAATGTCAAAATTTCGTTAGAAAAATCGTTAGTATCGTCAGTTGGTGCTTTGGAGTTTGCTAAGCAGTTCTTCGTACGCGGAGTGACTAAGGACTTGAGTCCTGTCTCCTGCTGGTGGTAGTCAAGTCTCTCTCCTGTCTTGTGCACGAATGGGATTATATGAATATATAAAGAAGATATAGGTCTTTGGATACCCTAATGTGAACTCCTTTTCTTCCTACTAGGAGTTCAGTGTGCCAATTGCATTCGAATCTAGATCGACTCCCCAAAAAGATTCTCCACCCTATGAAAGAAATCCTATTGGCCCTATCCCCTATTTGAGTAAGGCTGAAAGCATCAGCACGCACGAAAGCAGAAGGAATCCAGTCGCCGGCCAGAAAGATTCAAAGTGGAAGAATCCGTGCGTGGAAACAAATGGGGAAAGTTGAAAGCGGATCAGGAAGCCCCCGCCCGCTATGCTCTTTATCAACAACGCATTCATTACATTCATTCCATCATTCAATACACACAGAGAAAAGGAGGAAACACTCTTTCCACTACCCGGCTGCTCTATGTATTAGCACTAAAGACGTCGGTAGTCTCAAATCCGTCTCTATTTCCACTCTTTATTGGCTCGTTTCGTAAGAATAAAGTAGTCAAAGTAATTGCGTCTATCATTGAAGGCAGCCAAGAGTCACTCAGGGCTTTATTCAGCTCGTTATAGTCCATTAGTGGGTCTAAGGCTAATCTTTCTTGTCCGGTAAGCAAGCAAGGGAGCCTCTGGCTTCGCCCCTTCATCTTGCCACAGCTGTGATATAATCTGTCTATACCTTACTCGGTTCAGTCAGATTATTCAGTAAGATATGGTTTGATGTTTGAGGCTTCGCTTCACTGTTAGCTAGGTTCAGGTCTTTCCCCCTCCTAGTAGTTAGTCTGTTCTTTCGAGGTAAACGAGAGTCTACGTTTAGTTAAACGTAGCCCGCAGAAGTCAAGAGGTTGGTTATAAGGGCGACTTCCAGAGAAAATTAAGACGAGGGAAAAAAAAATGAGCATTCCGGTGTTACGCGCCTTTTCAGTAAAGGAGCGAAAGGTTAGACCTTAGAAAGTCAGCGAACAACATAATGAAGAAGACTGCGAAAGTCAAGTATGGAAAAAATCTGGGAAGAGAACAATGAGATCTCTGAAAAGGAAGAGGCAAGGAAGTAGTCAAAATGTTTAAAAGGATACAACCCGTTCTTGGGCTTAAGACTATGCGCGTCGCGTGCTCAATCTAGCAATCTTGGACAATTGTTTTGATGAACAGTCATTAAACTAAAAAAGAAAGAAGAGAAAGAACTGGGAGTTGGCGCCTGGTTGCTTGCTTACCAAGCCATCCCGGCAAGCTCCTCCAGTTCGATTATTATTCTTGACTTGACTTATTATTATAAAAACTACTCACTATCCAAATGAAATACGATCGATTATCTACCAAAGAAGATAGAAAGTCCCACATACGAGAAAAGGTCACAAATAGAGTTGAACCAAGTAACATTGCAAAGGCATAATGATAGTAGGGTCGGGATATCCCCGCCCTCCGAACCGGACGTGAAGGTCTCCCCTCATCCGGCTCTCTGCAGGAGAATCTCCACTCACTGCTTCCCCTAATATCCTCCCTTTACCACATCATGGGGGTTTACAGGAGATCCCAGAGGCTCGCTCGGAAAGGCTGCTATACTATACCTTTTGACTTAACTCTACTCTAGTAGTCACTAGACTCACTATACTAGTCCGTCCGGCTGCTCTTGCTGAAATCATTACTCTTCATTCTCCCGTGCTCTAGCAATTGCGCTCTCTAGACCACTACCATGTAGTTAGGTAGGGACAATCAATCCGTAGTGACGGGAATGACGGAATGAATGGGGATCCCTATCAATATAAAAATATTGAAAGAATATATAATTAGTTACACTACCTTTCTCTCACTCAATAGATCTATCTGGTCTGATACGGTACAGTACAATACGAGACGATAGAATGCAATGGGATGGATGGTAGAAGGCTGCCTGCGCTCAAAAGCGAGAATTCACTTGTCCCCTTGTCCATAGGGACCTCGTGGCATACAACCGAAACGACTCCCGCCAGATAGCCGCCCCTTTCTTTCTTTCAGAACCTCGTGGACGGAAGAAAAAAGGGAAGTTTTAAAACAGGGCATAGAAGGCTCGCGAAGTAGACAGCTCAGCCCCCTAACCTTGATATTCTATTAGTAAAGGGGACTCTATCATGATCCTACGAATTTAAAGATCTCAAAATGGAAGAACGAGTTCTTTTGCTGGCCCCTCTCTCTAAAGGGGCGTAAGCACTTCACTCGCTAGGGAATGAAATTGATTCACTTGCATTCTTGCTAGCACTACAAAAAGCTCTGGTCTTAACGCCCCTACTACTGCCGTGCAGCCTTTCCTCGGGTTCGTAGAGTCGGGTTTCCCGTTTACCCACAACGGAGGAGCCGCCCCCACCGGGCAGGCGGCCACGGGTCATAACGCACTCTTCGCACAACAAATCCACTTTGAAGTTGACTTATTCGCTCGTCCAATCGTCGTAATGTGTACGAGATACCATAGGGGCCCAATATCTCAATAGCACCTTTGTCTAAAGCTTCGAATGAGACTTCATACCCGAAACGCAAGAATGATCTGACTATAAAGTCATTCAAAACTTGATCGAAGAACCAGCGTTTATTGAAGAAGCTATAGAGTCGATTACAAAAAGTACTAGTTTGAAAGGCTCGTTGGAATTGATCCGCTACGGGATTTACATTATACGCAACAGAAGCACCTGAAGTACTAAACAGAATAGGTATTAGTTTGGTAATGGTTGGAGCAGCAAACTCGGATTCGGCAAGAATCTCATTTTTTGGTAGTACGAAGAGGGAATTGGCCCAAAAATTGGATAGGGGTCAAGACGCAGTCGGGCGCCGGCGGCTGACTCAAGTGCCCCCCGAACCGCGCGAAATGGTCGCCTATTACACGGCTCACTAACTCTTCCTGGGGTGAGGGTACCTATTATTCGTCGGCGGTCCGGCGCACCCCTACTATACAAAGCCGCCCCCCAACTCACTTAAAGGATGCTGCTTAATTACAAAGGAAATTCTTTCTTAATCTAGGGATTTCCCTTTCATTAAGCGCATCGAGCCAGGAGCGGACCTAAGAGAAATTGAAACTTAGAAGACTATGTCTCCGAGTGCGAATCTAAATCATGTCGCCGGACGACTTTGTCTTGCAAAAGCTTAAAGGCTTCGGATTGGACTCCGCCCCTATTGAGGTCCTCCCATTCTTCCAGCCTCCTTTCTAAATGGAGAATTGCCCTGGTCCAACTATATGGCGTCGGGCCGTTCCCCCGAAATCGAATGAAAGTTTCTATTATTTCATTAAGAGCATCTAAACGGGTACTAGATGTCCCAGGTCGTATATCTAATCGGTTAAGTGTGGAGGAAAGAAAAGAGTCACTAGTAATCCCGGAGGCGTTCCCTAACCGGAAGAATTTCTTCCAGCGAGACGCCCTGTGGTTCCAGGGGCGGCTGCTCAGGAACTGAAGGAGTATTCAGATCCGGAATTCCCGGTACTGCTGCAGGGCCAGGTTCCCCTTAAGGGGCGTCCGCGGCAAAAGCACATGTCCCACCCCGAGAAAGCTCACTGCCCCAGGGGGTGACGCCCTCCTCCGGAGAAAGGTTTAGATAATCCCGCCAGTTCGCACTGTTAGCCGAATCTGATCCGGCGGGCATCATCCTAGTACCAACCATTTCTCCTGGTCCACTGGAAATGAGTACTCCTATCCCCAGGAAGGAGTATAATTCTACAAAGCATGTCGCAAGGCAAGCATGTAAGTAGACCTTCCCATAAGTCATTATTAGTGATGAAATCATAACAAGAATAAAATAAGCCCAAAAAAACAAAAAAATACCAAATCTATTCATTAAGTAATTCGAGTAAAGATGAAATAAAAATGAAGTAAATAAAAAGGACAAAAAAAGTGTTAGGTGAAAAAAGAGGACCCTTATAAAGTTGGAAGAAACAAGAACTAATTACAATAGCTGCAGAAGTACCGAAAATTCGAAGATAAGATGACATATTCTATTAACAAAATTTCCTTTCTGTAGTTCCGCTTCTTGCTCAAAAATGAAGAAAGACTTGTCCGAAATCACCGGTTGGGTTTGCCAACCAAGAAAGGCATGGGAATTTTGGCATATGAAGAAAGCGACTCTTCTTTCTTCTCTTACGAGATTTCTATTATTCGATTCAGCTTGAAAAGAAAGATCAAGCCTATAAGAGCTCTTCATCATGTTCAAAAGAAGAACCTAATAGAGTGAGAAAGGGCGCGACCTATCAAAGTAAAGAGTAGTAAGGGCTAATTGAAGTCAATCTTCAAGGTATTTTTATGACATAAGGCATTGGATACCTCCTGCGTAGAAGCGGACTCCCACATAAGCACTCGAACAAGGGGCAACAACCGAAGTCAAAACAAAGTCTAAGAATTGGAAAACACATGCTCTTATTATACGTTAGACGATACCACCCCCTAACTCTTCTTTCCCCCGCAGGCGCTGCAGCTAAAGCAGGTTAGGCAGATGCCGACAACGTTGGAAAGCATGTTTCAAGTAAGTCCTAACATTTTTTATCTACGAAAGGAGTCTAGCCCCAAGGGAGTAGAAGTTTTCAAGCTGATATAAAGTATACCAAACTTTCTCAATATGGTTAGGGTTCATTAAGGTACGGCCCTGAGCCTATTCCTTTCCGCCTTTTGAACGAATCAAGAACCTCAAGATTCTTTAGAAACCTTTCTTGGAAGACTCAATTCATTAGATAAGCCTAGTACATAATCACTGATAGGATCATTCCTGAAATTCACAAATAAATGAATGGGAACTTTGAAGCAAGTTGATCCTAGAAGACTAACCTCGTAGCTCACTTAGATCAATCAGTTCAAGCATTTACAAACCCACCTTCCTTCTGTGTTCAGGACGGAGACTCTTTCTGCCTTTATCGAACTGCCTTGACGCCATGGCAGGCTTTGACCAGCTTTCCTTCGCTTACCGGAGAGCAGATTCTTTATTACTGACTTTTCGCGGTTGATCGCACAAAGGAGTCGGTCCTTGTGAGGAGGAGGACTCTTCTCTTGCTGTAAAAAGTGCTTACTCATGGTCAATCATCCACTCTTGAATGAAAGGCGGGTTTTAGAGAATCAAAGTAGCAATTTTAGCTTCTTGACTTTAAAAGATCCCGAGTGGTCTAGTCTTCTCGAAGGTCTTTCGCTGAACCCTCTTCGAAAGCGGATTTTTCTGCTTATTCAATGGATTCTGAAATTGCATTTGAGGAAGCAGACTGGCCTGATTCCATTTAAACTAGTCTACCTCTGGGAAGGTTTATTCGCCGGAGTTGTGTGCCATGTTAAGGATTGTGCGTCTTTCGGCAACACCATTTTGTTGAGGTGAATATGGTGCGGTCAAAGGACGACGAATACCATAAAGATAGAGAACCAATTGGACTGAGCGAGGGGATGGTTCTTATTAGAAATAAAGCATTGGTACCGTACTGGCTTGGCTTCGCTATCGCTCCTATGTAGTGGTCGGCCTTCTAGAAGCTTTGCCAGACTTTCAAGAGAATCGAGGGTGAGGGCTTTTATTCGGCTTTACTTAGACCACCCCTTCGGGGGGAAGTATCCGCTCTCTTTCTAACTAGAACAACCAAGCTCAGTAGCTTCCAACACCTTAACGACAAGCAAGGAAGCAGAACCTATAACAGCTTCTTCTCCTACAACATAATATTCTCCGTTTACATTTATTCCTCCTACTCCAACAAGGGCTTTCCTCACAACTTCACAAGATTGCTACGGATCCTGATCCTGCTTCCTTATCTTATTGCACACTTTCAGCAACCCTAAGAGCTACCAGAAGGACAAGCCTATAACAAAGGAAATTTTCTTCGGCTACGAAAACATGGACTAAGCTTTGCTTATGACCACGCTTGTTGTTGACCATTACTCTACAACCTAAGAACAAGCTTGTAGGAGATAGCTGCAGAGGAGGATAGTCTCTTTAAACAAAGCCACACCGAAGAGCTACGCAGATTGGACCGCTTCGCCCCTTTACCATAGACCTCCCTTTATATGAGCACGCAAGAGGTTTTAAGACGCTCGACCATAGGGAGAGGAAGGACTGGTTGGTTCTTCGATGAACCTGAAGAAGAAATGCTTTTTAGTCCCCCTTTGTAAGTGAAGGAAAAGTAGTTCCGGTGAGCAGTTCAGTAAGGAATCGATTCGATGAAAGAAAACCGTTTTAGGGTAGTCGCTAGTAAGGGCAAACGAACGTGAGTCTTATACAGGATGGCTCGATAAAGAGGAAGGATTTATAACTGCCAAAAATATGATGAATTAGGAACGATGTCGGGGAATCGATCAAAGTCTGGTTGAAGGACCCACGGGGCGGTAACTAGCCCTTAAGGTAAGGAAGGGAGGCCTTGAGTTGAGCTTTTCCACCTAGCCAAAGCCAACCTTCTTTCTTTGATATTCTAGGTCGTGGGGAAAAAAGTCCTTTGATCCTATCGATTCTAGTTCTATACCCATTTCCCCTCCTTTAATGGCTTACTACCCATGAAAGGGACTTTTCTTCTGTTTAAGAGGATTCCTATACCCTGGAACTTTACCTATACCGCCCACTAACCATATGGTAAACCGAAGGATATTCTGCTTCCTTCCAAGCCCACTAGAAAGAGAGTCAAAATGCCTTCTTCTTACTATCTATTCAAAGTATATTCTCAATCGGCGAAGTCTCGCTTTATTGAAAGCGATAGACTGGTGCTTTTATCCAGTGAAGCACGAGAGCCCCCCTTCTCAGGCATTCACTAGTTGGCTAAACGAAAGCCAAAGAAGTCGGGTATCTCCTTCAGGCGGGATGTAATGAATCCACTGTATAATACAGTAAGCCCATCTCTGGATTCTGTCTTTCAATGAAAGATTTGAATATATCAATCTCATCGATCGAATCACTTTTTAGAGAAAGACGAGATAGACGTCTAAGTCATACAAGTAAAAAGATCTAGTCAAGGATTGCATCAACCAGATGTTGAGAATATGGCTAGCTGGATAAATGTGGAAACAATTTTGTTAAACAGCTAGTCCTCTATCTATTCAAACTTGAAACAATTGGTACCATCCTTATGGGTTTTAGGCAATTCATGCTCGATATCCTATACAACGCTTTAGCACATTATGTCGTATTGGAGGTGCCAGATAGAGGGTTCTTTGGACACTAAAATGCGGCTGCCAAAGCAAGCAATGGAGCTTTGGTTAGGTCGTGGTCTTCCCTCATTCCCGAGTCGCATTAGCACAAGCCACGATCGAGCAGCAGGTTCGCGATTTCCAAGTTCTCCTTCTTTATTATAAGTCAAAGCCCTAGAGCACGGAACTCTAAATCCCTACCTTTTCACTTTGCTCCTCTCAGGGATACTGATCCTCATACTGGGTAGAGGTATTGGTATTGGGCATATCTATGTGACTCTTTGACCTGGTTATCACTGCTATTTCTCCGGTTGGATTAAAAAAAAAGGAAAAATGAAATTTCCAAGCCCGGTAGTACTTACTCAAGTAGAAGAATTGGATGAGAAAGCTGCCGGGGCGATCTATCTATCCCAGAGTTGGGAATTCTTGAAGGTAGTCCAGCGCTTTTATGGAAATCCGGAGTACGGTCAGACGTCTTTGTGAACTAGCCTTGTTTGCTTCCTCTCTGTTCCGGATGTCCATCCAATCTCTGATTCCAGTCCATAACTTCCTTGAGTATAGCTCCTGTTGTTCTTCTCTGGCTAGGAAGTCACTTATATGGCCATCTTTCTTAAGCCTCAGGGTGTGTTAAAAGAATCTCATTAATGTGTATCATCAACAGCGCACTCTATCTTACTTTATTCAAGGCTATAGCTAGGGAATTCCACTCCTAATATACAAACTTTACCTTTGATAGAATAGGCTGCTGAGAATCAACAGCTGGTGGAAGGTTTGATGAAAAGAAGACGATTTGGCATGTAGAATAGGTATAGCATGACTTCTTTCAACTATTAGTCGTAATAGTGATAGAATGAGTTGTATATTTTAAGCTCGAAAATAGGATAATTGATAAAGCAAAGGCTTCGACTAGCGAAGTTCAAAGTGAGTGAGGTTTTGCCCCACGAATGACATTCCATGGGAATGATATTTTCTCATTTAGCGCACTACAGCATACACTCCAATTTCTAGCTTTAAGGTGCTGCCAAACTAGAAAGTCGCAACTAAGAAAGAAAACTTTTTTTATACAGGTAATTACTCCCATATTCTCTTATGAAACGGATAGTTATCTTATAGGGTGGATCACTTCGAAAAAGCAACCTTTATCTTATATACGATAATACAAGCCACCACGTCCTTATCTATGCAATAAGGATCTCACCCTTCAAGACAGATTCGTGAACGGTCAATCTACTTAATGGAAGTTTCATTGCTGAATGACTTGTCTGCTCGACAATATAATCCAAAGATGAGGTAAGGTCGCTAACCTTCTTTCGTCCGGGTCGTAATGAAATGTTTTTTCGTATATAAAGCTCTTTCTTTTTACCTCATTCACTACGAGGAGACCCCTTCTTCCTAACTTTCTCTTTGTGGAAATTGCCCCTAGGGGATCAATCTTTATTGAGGGCGGACTATGTCTCGCGTCCAGTCGGACAGCTGGTAAGGAGATCGAGGGGATGTGTAAGCGGGTGGAGAACCATTCGTATAGCGAGATTATGTGCTTGCAGTTGTCTTCCCATCCCCCTAACCTTTAGTCGGATTCTCAAAGGTGCACTTGCTTTTCCTGGAGTGATTCGATTGAGTTCTTTCCTTCTCTGTGGGTTTGACTCACTTTCGTAGTCTCTCATTCCATTCCTCCCTATCCTATCGTAGTCCATTTTGTATGAAAAGGAGTCCCGTAACCTTCTAAACAAAGAAGGCGCATTTCCTTCTTACTTTACTTTCTTTATGCTTTTTAAACTTTAAGAGCTTTTCTACGCACACGGCGTAGCGGGTGGCCAGCTTCCGCACAATCTGACAGTAAATAGAAAAGGCATACTATGGAATGATGTTGGAGGAAGTTCTTAATATTGCAGGATTCCTCGCCTCATATTCTTTCTTGATTTAAAGCCAGAATCCTAGATGCAACGAATCGCCTTTGCTAGTCTTTTCGCTTTCTTTAAGGGATTGATCCTCCTCAGTTCTATAACGACAAGTTGAAGAGTCAATCTTTCGGTTAGTTCTTCTCTTATCTTTTAGGATATAAGAAACTACTTACTTTATTAGATTCGCGTGGAATGTAATTAAAAAAATGCGACTTAATTAGAAAAACATAAGAAAAAAAAGTTCTGTTAGGTTCTTAGCTGCTTTTCGTCTCCTTCGCCTCTTTCATTTTAAAAAGTTTTCTTTTACTTTAGCTTTTTGTCTCCTTAATAGCTGGAAGTTCTCCAAAAGTGTGAAAAGCTGGAGGACTTTGTACCATCCATTCCAGTGTAATTGAATTCTCTTCAACAGCCCAAGGACTTGGAGCACATCTTTTGTTCTTTCCACCGCTTAAAGTGATTGTTACGACTACGAAGAAACAACAAATCCCAACTACAGAGATATAAGAACCAAAACTGCTAAGGGCATTCCATCCTGCGTAAGCATCTGGATAATCGGGAATGCGACGTGGCATACCCGAAAGCCCTAAAAATGCATGGGGAAGAAGGTAAGATTAACCCCGAAAAAAGTGATCCAAAAATGGATTTGACCTAAAGTTTTAGGGTATGTTCGACCAAAGATTTTTCCCACCCAATAGTAAAATCCTGCAAATAAAGCAAAAACGGCTCCCATAGAAAGTACATAATGGAAATGTGCAACCACATAATAAGTGTCATGTAGAGCAATGTCTAGCCCAGAATTAGCCAGGACTATTCCCGTGAGTCCCCCTACGGTGAATAAAAAGATGAACCCCACTGCAAATAACATGGGTGTTTTGTATTGTATAGAAACCCCCCACATGGTAGCGATCCAACTAAAGATTTTAATTCCAGTGGGGACCGCTATGATCATGGTAGCTGCGGTGAAGTAAGCACGGGTATCAACGTCTAAGCCCACAGTAAACATATGATGAGCCCAAACAAGAAATCCAAGAACACCTATACTGATCATGGCATAAACCATGCCTAGATACCCGAAGACCGGTTTTCCGGAAAAAGTAGAAACGATATGACTTATGGTACCGAATCCAGGCAGAATGAGAATATAGACCTCTAGATGACCGAAAAACCAAAAAAGATGCTGATATAATATGGGGTCTCCCCCCCCCCAGCGGGATCAAAAAAGGTTGTATTAAAGTTTCGATCGGTTAATAACATGGTAATTGCCCCCGCCAGTACCGGAAGTGATAATAAAAGTAGGAATGCTGTTACTAAAACGGACCACACAAATAAGGGTAATCTATGCACAGTCATTCCGGGTCCACGCATGTTGAAGATAGTTGTTATAAAATTGATAGAACCTAAAATGGATGAAACACCAGATAGATGAAGACTAAAAATTGCTAAATCAACAGCTCCTCCAGAATGGCTGGTAATACCACTTAAAGGCGGATAGACCGTCCACCCAGTCCCGCTACCCACTTCTACTAAGGCTGAGCTTAATAGGAGCAAGAGACTTGGGGGTAACAACCAGAATGAAATATTATTTAATCGTGGAAATGCCATGTCAGGTGCACCTATCAGAATTGGAACAAACCAATTCCCAAATCCGCCTATCATCGCAGGCATAACCATAAAAAAGATCATTAAAAAAGCGTGAGCCGTTATTAAAACATTATAAAGTTGATGATTTCCACCAAGAATTTGGTCGCCGGGTCGTGCTAATTCCATACGAATCAGTACTGAAAAGCATGTGCCCATCACTCCAGCAATGGCACCGAAGATGAAATAGAGAGTCCCTATATCCTTGTGGTTAGTAGAGAACAGCCATCGAACCAGATTTGTCATAAAAAAAGAGAGATTTTTTTCTTTACTGTTCGGACAGACACATCGGAAACGGGCCTACCCCGAAGATACTTGGAAAGCGTCCCGGTGTCCTCTCAACTGAGTTTTACGTGAAAAAACTTAAGTTAAGTGAGGTTTTGCCCCACAAATGACATTCCATGGGAATTAGAACTCCCTAAAACACATAGTGGATAAGATCCAGGAAATTACTAAGAAGCAAATTTCCTGACTCTGGAAACCAGAGTATCAAAATACCGCGATTCTTCTCGTTTAGCACTAAGATCGTCATATATTTTTATAAGTGTTTCGAACTTGGGCTCCCCGGTTACGGACCTCGCATTATCGAGGGCCCTTGCTCCCTTACTCCCCCAATTACCATTGGGGTCCAACTCCCCCATCAACTCTATTATTTCAACCTTTTTACCAAAAAGATCGTTTTCTTGAGAGTATGCAACCACATACTCTGTCTAAGCGGGCGGGACGCCATTTGCTTTTCTTAACAGGCGCTCCGCGATGTCCTCGATCGAATCACCCCCAATTCGGTGATCCGCCGGATAGGACAGGGAAATACCGTATGCCTCCTGCGGAGGAAGTCGGTTGAGGTCCGGCACATTGCCGGGTCCGGCCCCCTTGGCCGGGACAAACAGATCAACGCCCAAGAGCGTCAAAAACGTCGATATACAATAGGCCAGTCCAGAATCCTTTACTAATGGCACTAAGAGACCCCAACTTACTAAAATGCCACACTGAAAAAACGCCTTGACTCCATTTACCTTGTGTGCTAGCAAACTACCCAAGAAGATAACTATTCCCATAGAAAAAAGGCTTATCGAAACAAGCTCCGTTCGCAGAAAAAACATGCCTAAAATAACGAGTACGCATTGTATGATTCGAACAATCATTTGTATTTTCATTCTTTGACTGCTCCGCTTTCTCCAGAAATGAAGAAAGACTTATTCTTGCTCTCCCAATTCAGGAAGAAAAAAATTCCTGGTTGGTTTAACCAGAAAGAAATGGGATTTTGTCACATCTATTATCTTGCCTGTGACTACTATACGACATTTTCGACAGTAATTCTGATTCAATTGTGACAATAGTCAATAAGCAAGCAGCCGTATAGGGATAGCGCGATAAGCCATAAAGAATCCTGAAAGCGAAACTCTTGTTGATGTTGCGGCAGCTTCCGTATACCATTTATTCCCCCCCTATTTGAGTAAGCGGACTGAACAGGGGGAGTACCTTAGATAGTATGCCCCGACGACAGCCTTTCTTTTCCAAAGGAAAGTTTCAGTCTGGAATGGAAGTCCTATAGATTGTGTTTATTTTCTTCTTCAGTCAAGAACAACCGATTTTCCTTTGTTTGCTTCGTTTTCAGGCTTCGAGCTCTTATCGTCAATCAGTGAATGAGGGAACCCCTTATGAAAAGGTTCATCAATAATGAATGTGGCAAATAGACCTCATGGAAAGTTTGTAGAAAGATATGAATGCCGAGTAGACATCGAGCCCCATCCCTTATGTGGTCTTTTCGTGTTAGAGAAGTTCCTCTAAGCCCGAATCCGCCAGATAACCAGATAATAAGTTGAATGAATAGGATAAGCCAGGGAAAGAAAGATCTTTCCTTCCGGTCTATGCCCCAATCTCCCGCTGTCTTTATTCTTGAACGGCTATCTCAAAAGCAAAAGGCGGATTCATCTCGGAGTGCCACGAAGGGTGGAATCAGAAAGAGATAGGTCATTCTATCGACCAAGGCCTTCCGAAAGAAGAAGGAAAGCTGTGTTTAGGAGCGTACCTGTTCGCCAGAACAACGGTACGATTGGTGAGGAAGTCGGGTCTGTTCTTCACTGCGCTTTATCAGTGTTCGAGTAGCCTGCAGAGAGCATATGGTGGTGACAAAACCCCGCACTCTCTACTCCCAGTCCCCGTCTCCCTCAGTAGGTCGGGTTATCCTTGGATCATCCCCTCCTTCCATCGTAGAATGAAAATGAGGAAGGATGAAAAGGCAGATTACTTATCCTCCTAGAAAGGATACTCGGGTATGGTTGGACTGATACACATACCGGCTTTACTTTACCAGGGGCATTCTAGTTAAGCTGCCTAGGGGCTCCTACTCGCTATTGTCCAAAGTCAAAGTCTCAATTTATTCCCTGAGAGCTTGTCCAATACTACCAGTACCAGAAATGCATCTCCTTCGCCCCTTTCCTTTCTCGATCTTTGCCTTTACTTCGCCCATTCTGCTAATCCATAACACACACGGAACATAAAGCCAATCTAGAAAACCGACCAGGACAATTGATCACGGAAATCGCCAGTCTCGCAAATTCCAAGTCTTAGGTGTCGAAGGAGCATCTCGCAGATAAACACCTCGGACTGACTGTACGGTGGAGCTTTCTTCCTTACTTAATAAGACTTGCTCTGTAGCTCTTTCGCAGGTAGTTGCTCGAGGAGTAGCTTCCTTCCTTACTCTGACTTTCTTCCTTTCTTCTTCAAGGGAGGGAAGAGTGACGGTACTTGAGACCAGAGTTGGTGAGTAAGGGGACAGAATACGAGCTTGGACCTTTTTCTTCTCTTACGAGATTGATAGTTAGAAGCGTGATCTATTATATCAACTAAGTGAACGAGGTACAGAGAAAGCGAATGTTACTCACCCGCCCGCCACTGGAAACACCACTTCCCGTCCGACTTGCATGTGTTAAGCATGCCGCCAGCCTTCATCCTGAGCCAGGATCGAACTCTCCATGCGCTTCATATTCGCCCGGAGTTCGCTCCCAGAAATAGAGCCTTCCCTGCCCCTATCGGAAATAGGATTGACTAGCGATTCCGAAGGTAGTTTACTTCCATCTCTTTTCCATTTCCATTCAAGAGTTCTTATGTGTTTCCACGCCCCTTTGAGACCCCGAAAATATAGATAAGGGATGCTTACAAGTCAGGATGTTGAATGCTTGCTCTACTTCTCGCCTTTCTTCCAGATGCCTATAGCTATAGTCAAGCCTTGTTTTCTCAGTCCTTTGAGAGTTCAGGTAGCTCCAACAGTTTTCTTAGATAAGCTACTTCGTAAGCAAGTGCCAAAGAGTCTTTCTTTCCCGAGTGTGAGATAGAAAGTAGGGCCCTGTAAAGAGAGTTTTTCTATAGCTAGTTAACGTTCCAGCACCAATAGACAGTGCCGGAGAAAGCGATCGTATTCCCCATTGCCTTGAAGGTCTTCAGGTAATTGAGTCGTTGGAAGCATGCCATAAAGTCCTTGACGGGGAAATAACATCAGTTAGAACGCTTGCCTCTTTTCTGTAGTATGCCCATCGAGCGAGAGTATAGTTTGTACGCCTAGAGGACGTCGGTTCGGTTTCTTGGTCTAGCCGGAAAGGAAATCGATTTTCCAGTAAATATAAGGGAAGTCAGGTACTCGTATAGGAGTCTGGTCAGATCCGAAAGTCCTTATTCAACTACGCATACCCCTACAACCCAAACTTGCTTTCCAACATCTCCGATCGCCTTGAAAGTAAGACCTTCCTTTCCGGGTAGTGAGTCACTTCAACCCTTGTTAAAGCTTTTCGTATTTCTCCTTGTATTGTAGCATTTCGCTTTTGGTTAGCCGGTAGTGCAGGGGAAGTCAGTCTTTCAACTTCCTCTTTCTAGTCCCGCTTTCAACAGCAGGATTGGATATGATTGGTGATACTCCTGTGCAGTCTCCGCCGGGCCAGCAAACCATCGCGGATTCGATCGCAGGCGTCTATCCTGTAGCACATGGCTGACTCCGAGTAGCCTACATATACATATGCACTATGTCTGAAAGGAACAGTGGCCTACCCGCCCTGAGAGACCCCCTTCTCAGGGACAACCGGTAACTTAAGACCAGCGGATCGGGGAAGGGAGAATACGGGAAGAGAGATTCACCAAACGCTTGTAGTTGTGCTTCTCGCTCCCTCCTGAGGTCGTTTCGCTACCCGGCTACTGACAGGAAAGGAAGACTCAGGCGAGATAGACTCTTCCGATCCGAATCTCGATCACTCATTAAATGAAATGGTAGCTCGATTGCAGCTGCATCAGAAACCCTAGTTTCCAAAACCCTAACTCCTGTAGTAGAGAAACCCTGCTGTGAAGGGATTTCTTTCAAGTCCGTTGGAATACGCAAAAGATCACGTATGTGTGTAGACGGATCAGCCAAAGTCCGCTGCAAGGGTGGAAATTCCTCCATAGATGGTTGAACCCGTACAGCATCATGCAACATGCCCGCGTGAGAATTCGAAGAGGATGAGACTTTCTTACCGGCTCAAACCCTAGCCCGTACGCTTGCTGGTCTCCTTTCTTTTACTCAGGCATCACCGCTATCGCTAAGCCTTTAGCAACCCACCCCCTTCCATATAACAGCCCAGTCGACCCCTTACTGGAGGGAAACCAAGGAGCTTTTTCCGCGATGGAAGGAAAAAAGAAAAGGAGAGGCACCGGAGGACCGTGATTGCCAAGTCCCAAATCGAAAGCAGCTATTATGATGATTCAAAGTGGCCTATTCCCCGGTTAAAAACCACAGAGGAAGCACTGATCCAACTTCGGAAGGGGCGGATGTACGCACTGAGGGAAGGGAACACGGAACTACTGATCCGGCGACTTAACGTAGCCCTTCGAATCTATCTTTAGGTTTCGGCTGATGAAAGGGACGAGGCTCGAGCTAAATCAAGCAGTCTAAAAAAAGAATGATTTATTTGGGCGATCGGGCAATGAGAAGATGAAAACTAAGCTCATAGCGCACACTTGAACTTTTCCACTACTGGTCCCAGAAGGTGATTTCCCTCATTTAGTTAGAGTTGGATTCTTAAGACGCAGGTATCCTCTTCGGTTCGGTCGTATACCTAGCATAGAATGGATTTTTTCCAGCTATCTTTTTCTATGAAATGACTGAAATTCTATCGGTTGGAACGAAGTCTCTTTTATAGTTGCACATTAGTGGCTCGGAGAGGCAAAGAAAGTGAACCATAGAAAGATTGGTGTTGAGGAGCTATCCATGAACGAGTTCACTGAGGATGCAGGAAAGTAGGTTCGAAGCTACTCAACCTACCAGGAGAGGTACGAGACTAACAACCAGATCGAAGGGATAAGATGTTCTACTACATATAGACTCAAAAGTCTTGGAATGGAGTTTGCTTACAACTTTCCTAAGACTGAAAGCAGGAAAGAGTTCTGATCCTGTGACTGATGCGAGACTGAAGCTAAGAAGTTTAGGTCTCTCGAGCCTCAAGCCTTCATCAGAAAAGAAAATACATCGTTCGGGATCATCTGGTAACAGTTCATGCAGAAGAAGACCTGCCAATCCATCCCTTTATATCGGCTTGGCATGCAAGCAACCTTGATCCGAAACGTCTTTTCGTTATGCTCAGCAGCTCCAACAAACCAACTTATCTCTTGCCGCCTAAAACTCTGCCAAGAAAGCGCTGCTTGTCGTCAGCGATACTAACTAAAGATCTTCTTTTAGACCCAATAATTGACAAGCAGAAGACGCCTGATTTGGCTAGCTATAAAATAGATATCCGTATCTCCTACTGAAACTAGTGAGAAGTCTTACTTTCTGAGCTAAAGACAGGAAGTGTCGATCAACGAGCTTGGAATCTTTGACCAAGGTCTTATTTCTTTCACACCTTCTGGTCTTGGAAAGCAAAAGGGTCCTACCTAATTATTGAATGTGCCACCGCAGGATCATGATCTTTAAGAAGACAGGCCTAACAGTCAATAATGAAATAGGAGAATGCCAGTTAAAAGATGAAGATTGAGGAAGGTAGCTCGAACCCAGCAATAGAAAGGATTTAGGGGGAACGGTCCATGGAGGAAGAAGGAATTTGAATGTAAGAATATCGATTCATACAGATATAGAAGAGGTTCTCTATTGATTCAAACGATGTACCTATGGGATAGGGATGCTTTAGTTACTTAGAGGGAAACCCCCCAGCTTCTGCAAGGCTTGGGACTATGGTTGAGGGTTCAGAGTACCTGATAGCCCCGCTAGGCCGGGAAAGGGAAGGCCTACCTTTACTCGAGTTCTCTTGAGTAATAGCGGGACGCTTCGACGGCTAAGAAGTTCAAAAGGTTTCACAGGGCAGCAGTACTAAGCTACGGATATGCTTATCGAAAGAAAAAGCACTTCCCATATCGCTTCGCTGACGTGACTACGTACCTTTAGGTGGATAAACTTCTACGAAAAAGGCTAGCTTAGGTAAGATATAAGGAAAGCCAGAGGCAAGTGAAGGGCTTGACTAAGGATTTAACCCCTGTCTCTGCCAAGGCTTGTTTGAACTATATATTCTGGCGACCGCTGCGCCAACTTCATTTACCATGTTGTTTAGGGAAGTCCAAAGGCAAAAGCCTTCTTAGCCGATGTAAGTATCCTGTGACATTACGCTCGTTGAAGGCTCGCCTAGTGGCCAAAGGCTACAACCAGGTCTATGGTATAGATTACATCAGAGACATTTTCCCCAGTAGCCAAAATTGCTTCTGTTTTACTTCTTCTTTCTCTTGTTGCCACCTTTGATTGGCACCTTCATCAGCTAGACATTAAAATGCACCTGGCTTTGTTGTGGAATCCGGAGTTAAGACTTAAGCCCTTTCAACCGGTAATGTCGTATGCTAAGACCCCCTCACGAGATGGAAAATGGTTGCAAGAAAGTAAAGCAGGAAAGTCATCAGTCCCCCCGCTCATCTTCTGGGTAATAAGTTTAGCCTGTTTGGGCTAAGTCCCAATAGCAAGGTCAACCAAACCCCAGCCACCCAAGCCAATAGCGCCGACAAGAAAGTAAGCCTTTCCTTCTCCGGATTGAACCAGCAACATCAATCAAACCTTCAATAAGGAAAGGGGCGAAGCTAGAGTACTTTCGTCTTTGTTCTTCTTTCCACAGCTGTGGAGGGTTATCTTCCCTACTAACAAGGATCTCCGCTTACTGTGGAAAGTCTATCTTTGCCCCTTCCTTTCTCTTGGAACCGAGAAACTTTCACTGGGAAGGTTGTCAGACAACTCCCCGAACTCTTACTTTTCTATCTCGTGTGCAAGATATAGTGTATGACCTGCAATTGGGTACACTAGAAGTTTTCCTTCATCCTTTGGGAATCAAGTCATTCAATGAATGAAAAGTGAAAAAACCAGTAGATAAATGCTTTATACAGATGACGATAAGATCAGTAGCTGGGCTAGGGATTCACTTGCTATGGCATTCGTAGCATCAATTCCTTGCATCCCTCCTATTAACAGAGTGGACAGACTTTCGAGTTTTCAGCGGTTTATGCTAAATGTACGTCGATTATTGTGGGATGCAATGGACTCTATTCAGTGGACTGTCCTCGCACGTGTAAGATTAGATCGGGGTTTCACTCCCTTACTACTCCTTTACCAAAATTCTCCTAATATAAGAAGTATCTAACCTATCCAAACGCAAGCATGCACGAGTCAAAGGAGGCAATTAAGAATGAAAGACATGCAAACCAGAAAGGGAGGAGCCGGCTATAGAATCCGCAAAAGAGTTTGCTTCTCTGTAAATATGGTTCACGCCTATACCAGAGTAAACCCCACGTCTGGAAAAGGCTGCGTGGAAGAGAATACCACATTGTCGCTATTGTCGCTGCAAGTGCTTGAGAATGATTCTTGTTACAGTAAGTACTGCACTTGAATTAGCTCTTTTAGCAATAGAAGTTCTTGAAGAAGAGCCAGAGTTCTATAGGTCCTTACCTCCTTCTGCTTCAACAGAGGTTCTTTTGTTCGTGACTGGGTATAGAATCACCAGGTGACTGAAGAAAGAGAGCTTCAGTAGATGGCCTTTCTCCACTTGTCATCTCTACGATGGGTTCAATAACGAAATAAAGATGGAACTAGATGCATTCTTAAAAGAATGCGCTTTGCCTTACCTATGATATGAAAAAGAAAGACGAAAGCATTCCTCTTTGGTTCCTATTTCGATTGCCTATTCAAGGCGACTTTCTATCGAATCCTCCAATTCTAAAACTGGAAGGGAAATCAAAGTCTTGGTTCATTTTCTTATAACGAGTCTAAAGGCTTGTCCAGACAAAAAAGATATACGGGCAAGGCGAAGGTGGTACCGAAAATGCCTGCTTGGCACGTAGAGACTCTATAGTCTTTTGAGTAGGCATCACTCTCAAGTAAGTAATCAAACAACTTCATTGTGTATAGAAGAGATGAAACAAGCCCACCCAGTTCTATTCCCCATTCAGTAAGACAAGGAAAAAGGGATTTGTTTCAAATAAGAAAGAACTTACTATCTATTCCATTCGCATCGAGAATAAAAATAGATGAATGCATCTCTCAAGTCACGACCTAATGTCAGCTCTTTCAGCCCTTTTCCTAGCATAGAAGCAGCGGATATGGAATAGCCTTTCTCTAGCCTGGAGCCTGGAAAAGCAAAGTCCGATTTAAGAGACTGGCCCCATAGAATAAATTAAGGTGAATTTCACGACGTATAAGGTGGCATGACCTTTGTTTATGTATCAAGATATTCTTCTGTCATTTGCTAGCGAATATTTCTTGAAACGTTTGATTTAGCAGTTTCCTGGCTTTCAGAACTAGTCGTTAATCTCTGTCCTGCCTTGCTAGCTTAACTTTCGGACTAGTCGTATTAATACCTGCCTTCTTGCCTTCCCACTGCTTTTGGACTTGTAGCTAAGTCGTAAAAATCCCCTTCTCCTAGCAGCCTTGCCTTAACCTACTGTGCAGGTTGGTTGTCATACCCCTACCCCTGTCTTTCCTCTTTCTTACTTCCGAGTTGGTGAGTCACTCGCTAGTGTTGTCGCTTTATCCGTAGTGGTCTTTCTCTATCGGTGTTGCCTTATTGCTGCTTGCTGACTTATTGCATTTTTATGTGATAAGGAAAGACGTTCTGCTCGGGCATCTCTTTGGAGAGTCCCTTCGCTCCATTAGCCTTGATTGGCGGATGGACGAGGTGCGTCTGGTGGTATCGTAGATAAGAAGAAGGCAGCATTTAGTTAGGTATGAAAGATGGTCTTAACTAGAAATATCATAAGATAAGAGAAGCAGCGTAGAAAGTCTTGCTGACTCTCTTTTCCATCTAATAATAATAAGTAATAGAAGGTTGAAGCTTATAGGTAGTAGCCTAAGCGCTAAGAAGCTTTCATCATTCGCTTTTCGTGCTTTCAAGCACTCGCCTATTTATTGTTCTACCTCGTGTCAGAAAGAGTTGACTGAATCGAAGCACACGAGAAGGCAAATAGACCCCTTCACCAGCAAGTCTTGCAATTCCCTTGCTTGAAGAGAGCCGCCTCTAGACTAGCAATTCCTTTCTGTCATTTCTAACTGAATTCATTCAAGGCTTGCTTTTAGAGCAATGAAGCTGAAAGATGAATTGAGAAGATCGAGTGTGCACTAATGAGTTTGAGTTCATGAGGTTTAATGCGTAAGTGTTAGACAACTACTATATGATATAAGAAGTAAAGTAAGAATCTTTCGCTTTTAATAAAGTCACCTGTTTTCCTTCTCCACTCGTCTTCCCCTGTCCCAGAAAGCCCTTTCGGATCTCTTCCTTAAGACAAAGTATATCGGTTGGGGTCTTTTCAAGGTCCGGAATTCCCATCAAATCCTTTGCAGTTTATTGTTCTTCTTCCTGTTGTTAAAGCCAGCTAAAGAGTGAGTGATCCTAGCGAGCAAGAAGTAGCACTGTTCCCCGGATGCTTTACTATGAGTCAGAGAGCTTCCTCACTTCATTTTGTTTGAGCAAGTCGATGTTGCGATGGAAGAATGAAAGCAAGGGCGAAAAGAAAAAGAAGGGGTTGAGTAAGGACAAGGTGATCGTCAAAAGGCAGTGCTCCGAACCGCTAGGCAGGAGGGCGAGAGCTCATTAATCACCCTCGGATATGTTCATAACATATTATGGATAGACTTTAAAAATTAATAAGTAAAGTAAATAGTCTCTGTCTTCTCTCTTTTATTGAACTAAGTAAATAAGGTAAGATCAAGGAAGTATAGTAGATTAGCTCCATACACGGATTAAGGCTAGAACTCCTTTTTCCTTATCTTATTCCACTTGCCAAGGAGGGGGAGCAACGAAGAGAAGACATTTTTTTTAGGATGGATGGAAGCGACCCTCGCTTACGGATCATTATATTAACTCAAGACCTTTCAGTCGTGACCATGAGCTAGCTTAGGAATTCCATATTTGGTTAACGCGGGAGGGCAGGTCGAGCAGACTGCTCTTGTCACCTCTTGGTAAAGAAATTTCGGCCAACTAATACAGAAAGACATAAAGTCAGTCTCTTTTACGTCACACGAGCAGATCGAACAAACTCCTTCTACTGGTTACAAGAGGGATCCGGAATCCCAAAGGGTCTTTACAGAAGAAGCTTCATCTACCCCTTTTAAAGGCTTGTTTGCCTATTCGGCATGACCTGGCCTATAACTCAAGATGAAAAGCGAATACGCGTTACTGAAATGAAGCTGAGTGCACTAATGAATATAAGGGAAAATATATGGGTCTGACACCTCCTTCCCATCTCTTAGCGGAGCGGGGGGCTTAGAACACGGCCGAAGAAGAGCGAGAGGGACGCACAAACGAAAGGAAAAAGGGCGACTTCATCAAAGGTTTTCAACTCATAAACTTAAAAGGTTGCTCGGAGGTTCTCTTTCAAAGGCGGGATCAAACAGCTTGCTAAGTTTTGGAAATGTTATGCCCCTCCTGGCCAAGGCAACTACGCTTCTTCAAGTATCATCGTTGGTTTTGAATCTAAGCATTCAATGGTTTGTGCAAGATCAGCTGCTCTTCCATACCGAGACTCCTTCTTTCTTTAACCGCTGACTTATACCTAAAAGCCCCACCGTCAAGGTTTGGAACTAATGGAGGAGCGCTTAGGCCCGCAGAAGCGAATTGTGTTAATGGAAGGGCAGCAGCTTCAACTCGAGAAGCAGCACCTGAATCCTTTAATGAGGAGACCTTTTGACATAACTCACCTAAATTGTTTTCATTCATGGCCGGAAAAACCCCGGTAAAAAAGACCAAGGATAGAACCAATCAATCCCATTCTTCGGTTGAAGCTGCGAATGTTTTTTTTTGCCGCCTTCACCAAGAAATGGGTTGGTTTGGCAACAAGCAGACGGCTCTCCGACTAGAAGGATAAGCTTAATCGACACGCTTGTACCACAGATCGAAACAAACCAGAAGTACATCGCTTTAGAATATGCTTCATCGGGAAGGCAACTTAGGGGTTCTCCATCCAAAGGCAGCTTAAGGATGAAGGAATATTCTTCAAGTCCAGGGTGATAGTCATCTCCTCGGTTGGGAGATTAAAGGAGTTCGTTGATGGATGCCCATTCCCATTTCTCTTAAGGCTTAAGGCACGGTGCGCAAATCGGACGTACGGAGATGCCTGGAGGTGCCTAAGAAGCATGTCAATAGCGCAATCAAAGGATTCTTAAGCTCCATACTGATCTGCTTCTCTTCTTGATGTAGCTCAGTG
>NW_018743537.1:17500-32500 GCF_001683475.1 Chenopodium quinoa | reverse complement strand
GTTTTATAGAGTCTTTATTCAAATCCATCTCCACCTATGTTGTGTCCTTTCTCCCAAACCCCAAGCATTCCGGCATCTGTTATTCTTGGTCTCGCCCTGTGAAGAAAAGTCGGACATAGAATTGATAGGGAACCGTAGCCAAGTGGCTAAGGCATGAGTCTGCAAAACTTCTATTCGTTGGTTCGAATCCGACCGGTTCCTACAGCGCCATTCTATCAATCATTTTTTTACATGGTTAGTGGATAGAACAGGGACCCCCGGATCAAAGGTTCAAAGCCGATAATTCTTGGAGTGAGACTTTCTTTTTTCAAGCGGCTTGACACAATAGTTCTTTTTTTCCTCCGTCAGGTCTGCCCCTTCTTTCTATCCTTAATAAGAGTGTCATCCATAACTTACTTTTTTTATTTGCCATGCTTCTTGTTGAAAGGAGGAGGTATAAGGCCAAAAAGACTAGTGTGACATAATCTGCAAGTTCTCATTCGAGAATAGGATGTCGAATCGGATGGATGGGCTTAATATAACATATAGCTACATCACGCTCGAAAGTGAAAAAAGAACTCCTGGTTTCAGAAATATGCCATCTTTTCTCACTTCGATCGCCCTCACTGCCCTT
The DNA here is from genome assembly GCF_001683475.1 of Chenopodium quinoa. Taxonomy (NCBI): domain Eukaryota; kingdom Viridiplantae; phylum Streptophyta; class Magnoliopsida; order Caryophyllales; family Amaranthaceae; genus Chenopodium; species Chenopodium quinoa. The sequence continues at coordinate 31,887 of NW_018743537.1, read as the reverse complement.
GGTCTTATTGAAGACGCTCCTTTGTGTCCGACCTTCCCTTTTGGCGTCCCCCTTTCAATCACTTGATGCCCACTATCAATGAGTTATTTAAAACTTCATTATAAAGAGGGATCTTTTTTACTAGAAACTAAGGCTATTCAAAGCGTGGACTGAGTGGATAATTTTTATAGGAGCGGGACTATTCTTCGCATCGAAAAAATCTTTTGTTAATTGTTATTTCCACGGGTGTGGGTTCTAGGCAAGGAATACTCCATTTTCGGCTCGAGATAAGAAGTGAAATTTCAAAGAATAGAATGGCTTGAGTGAAAGCTGGAGTGGCACAAGACAGATTGAAAGCAAAGGGAAGGGTCAGCCAGCTTGCCCTGTCCTTCCTAACCTTCCGAGAGCTTTCCTGACTGGCATTTCAACTAGGCTTGACTAAAAGGGGTTGCCCGGTTCTGATCCTCTTTGTACTTGTCTCAAGCTATAAAAAAGGCAAAAAGGGGAACAGTGGTCTTCTGAATTTTTTTGAGCGAAGAACGGCGATTCCTCAAAAAGAACCTTCCTGACGAAGGTTTACTCAACAGCCGGTTTGAACACCCTTTCTGTTCTGCCCATTCACGGAGTTTCACTCGCTGCTGGAAAGGCGGAATCACAACATCCAAGCTTTTGTCTCTCAACTCGCCTCTGACTTTGAGCTTGGTCCCTTCCCTTTCCATCCTCCTATTTGTAGCTCCACCCGGCTTTTCAAGACCGGGGCTGGCGCGAGGCAGGAAGCTACGATGCCGCGTTACGATCTGGTGCGACGATTTCTGAGAATGCATTCGAACGATTGTCACTGATTTGATTGGACTTCGTATCTAAGGCACTTGTTCCACTCCAAAAACCAATGCCTTGCCACTTGGACTACATGCGCAATCTGAGATGTAAAACCACCTGACCTTTCTGAGTCGCTTACTTTAGCTTCCCCTCCCGCCGCCCATGGAAAAAAATTCCTTTATTAAGCTTCCATACTTGTACCCAAGTAAGCAAATAGGAATTACCATACTCTATCAAGTAAGTGAGTTTAAACTACCCCTTTCAAAAAAGAAAATTAAGCATCAAAGCCCACAAGTTCCTTGCCCTGTTCATCATATCATGAAAGAGCGCAGTCATGGCTCGCTGGTACGTCGCCCCGGCATTCTTTAGACCAAACGGCATCACCTTGTAACAGAACGTGCCCTCCTACCTAATATGGTGATAAACGCTGTTTTCTCTCGGTCTTCTTCGGCCATCTTGATCTGCTTATATCAAGAGAAAGCACCCATAAAGGACAGCATCCCGTGTCCAGCGGTGTTGTTCACCAGAACATCGATGTGAGGGAAAAGAAAATCATCTTTTTGGCTTGCCTTGTTTAGGCTTGGACTTACGGAACCTGCTTTCAAATTGAGGCGTCAAAGGTGAAGAAGTGTAATCATCCATCCTTAACTGGATGCCTTACCCTCCCGTGGGGTTATGGGAGCGGGCCTACTTTTTACTTTTTTTTTACTATGGAGCCGGGCGGCAAGCAAGTGAATGTGATCTTGCCCTCTATCAGCCGGTGTGTGTGAGCAAAGCTCACACCTTATAGCTTTACACTGTCGCCGGCTACTTTCGCTCCTCTACCGTATTCAAAGATTCATTCTTTGGAAGCTAGGCACGTGACTTGATAGCGCAGGCACAAGACAAACAAAGAATAGCAAGACCGCATATCAAAAGGTTTGGAACCCAAGCTGACTTTTTTTATGAAATAAAAAAGAAGAAGGCGCTGTAAGCGATAGTAGGTGTAGGTCTTTCTTTCTAGCCGGATTCATTAATGCAATGGAACTCCAGAACTTGAAGAACTGGCCTTGGAAGGAAATATTGATTCAAATCATAATGTTTTAGAAGCTGGCATTGCTAGTTGACTTTTCTTCAATGACAGCCAGCAGTTGCCGGACTAACCTTCCTTGCCTTCCGCCTAGCTGCCCTGTCTTAGCTAGCCCTTTCAGACTAGCAGACTTGCTTTCTTGTCCTCGGCCTTCAGACAGGATGCTCTAGTTGCTGCTGCTCTGTGGTTTTGTCATACAATAAGATAAAATTTGTTTGGACTCGTTAGGGTTGGTTCATTACCTTGAGTGAGGTCTAACGTGTACACCTCTTGTTGTGATTTTATCCACTGATGGGTCTTGCTCTAAGCCCACTATCTTAATAGGTTCCTCTTGTGTCGGGTTAAGGCTCCACCTCATGTTGGGTTAAGGGCTTAGTTGAACCCAATTTCTTCACTTGTAGTCTACGGCTTTGCTTGGCATTGGGCTTCGTTGCTTTCCTGGTCTTGGATTGAACCTAAACCAAAGTCTATTGGCTGAATTAGGAGAATGGAAACCTATTGGTTCTGCAGAGCTAAGCCGGTAAGCAAGAAAGGAAACTGACCGGGAAGTGCTATTCACTCTTCCTAAAAAGCTTTTTTGTCCTGGCATTCAAGACTGGCATGTACAGTGAGAAGTGCGCAAGACCGGAAAGACTGCTAACACCGGTTAGTTCTTTGCTCTCTGTCAATCAATATCAATAATGGAACTGGCTTGCTAACAGAATCTGTAACAGGATAGCTTTCAAAATATTACAAACTTGAAATAGCTTAACTGTCGCAATTAGCTTCCCTGACTTGCTTTGCTAGCTTCTACTTTAATGCAGAACTCCCAATAGCAGGAATTACACTCGATGGATTGGTGAAAGAACCCGGCTTTTTAGCTTGACCTTTACTCTTCACACGAAAGCTTTCGGGACGAAGTGACTCAAACAAAGCAAAGCGAAGAGGTTCTTTAGCGTAGGCTAGTCAATTTACTTGGAGTAGCTTTCCCGCTGCCCTCCCAGTTGAAGTCATAAGGTAAGCAAGCCTCTCTAGTGAGAGTTCTTACATTGAGAGTAAAATTACTCCTATGATAGTGCTAGGTCCTTTTATTCCTAATCCCTCTGTCGATAAGCTGCTAGGCAGCATCCCCGGAAGGACCTATGCGTGAAGGTAGTTTAGGAATGGGGTTGGGCAAGAAGCTCGATGCAGGGAGTCCCTATAATCTTTTAGATCGATCGGGGCTTTGCTTTGCTCCAACACTTAAGCTTTCACCCAAGGTATTTGGCTACTCAGCTTGAAGCAGGAACAGAGAGAAGGCTCCAATCCAGCGTTCTTTAGAAAGTTTGGGATATAATATAGGGTCAATAAGGATCATTTACCCCTGAAGAAGTTTCCTTTAACACTCAACGGTCAGTTTGTGTTGCAAGGAGATGAGGAACTTTACTACGAGTTCCCGGAACCATGGTGTGACCCACGGACCAAGGTTCGAAGACCTGGGTTGGAGATTTTCTTTGCTGAAGCAAGAGATCCGGAATTGATCAAGACCTGGTTTAAGGAAAAACGGGAAGTTCCCGCAGAAGACGAAGATTGGGTGAAGCACTTATGTTATGGTGTTCTCCGCAAGATGTTTCAGTTTTCCGATCCCGAAGAGCGAGGTTTCGATCCGACAGCCTTAATGATACCTCCCTCGGACCCCGTTTCCCATGATTGGAGCGTGGAGTGCAAGATGGATAACGGATCCTTGAATTTTTAATTATTCCTCGGAAACCGCCAAAAAATCTTTCCCACCTCTCTAAACCATTCCTTTAACTCATTCGATGGATACGATACCGATAAGTAAATCGTCATCCAGCCTCTCCTCATTGCATACTGAATCCGATATCTCTGATTCAGAAACTTCCAATCCTGATCTAACACCAGAACCTATTTTCATTCAAAACATTGAACCTGAACATTCTGCATTATCTGATGATGAATTGTCTGATGCACCTAGGACATGCATGTCTCCAGTAGAAGAGTCAGTCATTGTAAATATAGAGTCAGATAGTGATGTAAAAAAAGTCCATGTAGGGTCCTCATTGTCTCATGATGAACAGTCCTCATTCATTGCATTACTGAAAGAGTATGTAGATAGCTATGTCCAGAATTTCTACTACACTCAACAGGCAGCCAGTCTTCTTCTCACATCCCATATTACATAAGGTCAATCAATAGAAGAAAGCTGATATGATATAAGGCAGAGGACGGTGACGGTAAGAGTGATGATACCTAAAACTAGGCGAACTTACTTCGGAAACTTAAACGAATCAATTCCCACTTGATCCATTCTTCTGACTGCGCTAGCATCATCGGATACGGCAACAGAGATTCTTCCAACTTCGCTCTTAGAGGCGGGCTTGTAGACTATTGAATTCAAAATCATCATCATCGCCTTTTTTATTTCATTCGTATTTCGAGGTTTTACGCTTAATGGTTAAAAGGTGTAAAAGTAATGGGTGCGGGAGCGGCTATTGGTATTGAAACTCTTTACTGGTATGGTCGAACGACCCGCAGATGTAGGGATGAGTTGTCACCCGAACTGCGTAACCAAAGCGATCCCTTGTTGGCGTAAGGTAGGTGTAGGTCCGATTCACCTATGTCTGTTCGAACCAGACGGATCGTTCGTTCGTGATGCTATTCAGGATGGTACTATTCTTCCTTCTTATGTTCCTACAGAGGTGCAATTGGTGGATATCTTCACCAAACCGTACCCTTTAGAGAAAGAAGCGGGTCTCTGATAGTAGCCCTATCAACTAGTTATTTCTCTAGAATCTGCTATAGGATGTCTCGTTTCTGTATCTAACAGATAGGACAATATCAGTGGGATAGGTTATAGCATAACCAGCGAAGCCATACTCTGGTTGTACGAAATTAATGCTTCAACGCGGATTTCCTCTCATAACCAGGGTAGATATAGTAGAAATGGCTTCTATTCTTACTGATACCCTTGAGATCTTGCGATAGCTATCCTACACAATGATCATATCAGATCTATTGTTAGACTACGCAAAATTGAAGAGGGATGATAGTCCAGGGTAGAGACACAACAATAGTTGGAAAATCAAACCCACTTATAGCAGAATTTTTTAATTGAAAAAAAAAATGGAATGAATATAGAGCGCGTGTTGGTAAAGAACACACCGAAAATAGCTTGAAGGACTTACAAAATGAGATAGAAAATCTTTGTTTATCATACGAAGAGAAATCTGTCTATCAATGTCAGCCTGGGCTGATGAAGATGTTCATTAACAGCGAATTACCTAGTGCTAAAGAGTATCTTCAAGGTAAATTTAAAGTGGATAAGAGTAGTGATACACCTTCAAGGATTAAGATCATCCCTAAATCAAATGATGATAATGCAAATGATGATAATGCAAAAGGTTATAAGAATATACTTTCTCCTGAAGATATGGAGATGCTTTCTGTTTTTGGACCTTATACCATTGAATGGATTTTAATTAATGTTTTAAGTAGTTTGTTCAACATTGAAAGTAGTGTAAGGTGTGCTAGTGTTATCGAAAGGATTGAATCTCTGGTTCGTCATAACGGTAATAAAATGATGGAAAAAGCTGCCAATAAAAAGAAATCAAAAAATCTTATAAGTTATCCTTTTGGTACTGCTTTGATCGAATTTTTGATTGAACGAGGTCTGATAGACCTTAAGGTTTTGGATACTTCAGTTGAAAATAATACCGATGTAAAAGTTATCACTATCGTTCCAGCGGTGTCTACGTTGAGTGTAAATTCGACACTTCTCTTCTTCCAATAAAACTCCATCTACCAATGGTGTATAAGCCCAAACAATGGGGAATTGTTGAATCAAAAAGCGATAATTCCCGATTATTGAGCATATTTTGTTTATCGGGTGGGTACTTAAATAGTACAGAAACGAATGAGGGGTACAATCTTTTATCATCGGGGGACTTATCGAATTTCTTTCTTTTTTTTGGTAATAAAAATGACAAAAACACCCATTCCAAGGCTCATAACCTTTGCGAAGTTATGAATAAACTGCAAAATCAAAAATTTCTAATTAATGAAGACTATCTCAATTTTATTGAAAGAAACGATGATTTATTGGTTTCTCGTGGGTTTCTGATGCCGGAATTTCTTCTCAAAATTAATACCAATGAAATAATTGATAGAGTACGACGGGTGTACCTGGAAGAGAGTCAAAGTTTTCATAACTCTGTAAGCTTAGAAGCTGTCATGCAGATTTTGTATACTAACATCCAACGAGCTCGTTATGAGCGAACCATTCTAGAAATGGCCTCAGCCTACGCTGGTTATACATTTTATATACCGGCATTTCTTGACTTCCGTGGTCGAATCTATCGTAGTGGAATCTTGCATTTCCACGAGCGTGATCTCGCACGGAGTCTTATTCTCTTTGATGCTAAAGAATTTATAAATAATTCTCAGTTTGTACTAGCACCTCATGTAATACAGGAAATGCTTTATTATTATCGAGCTGCTGGTGGGTTCCATTATAAGTCTTTCTCGACAAACCCTATTGATTCGGCTAACATGTTTTTTACAGATGTAGAAAAATGTGTTATTGAGGAGGTGGGTGATATTCAAAAAGACTCTTGTAGAGAGGATGGTTTTTGTTATGATTCTGCTATTGTTATCACAAGCGCTAAAGCTAAAAACCCTTTTCAGTGGATGATGTTTTTGTGGGGTATTTTTAATAAATCAGAAGATTCGAATTTTATATGCGGAGTGCCTATTACCCAAGATGCTTCGGCTAGTGCCTACCAAATAATGGCTTATTTGCTGTTGAATGAACCTATGGCTAAAAGAACGAATCTTATAACCAACTCTGAGAAGCCAGACTCCATAGCTGATGTTTATTCTGTTATTATGGATGATTTAAAGTCCTTCCTTAATAAGGAAGATCTTCCCGATTCCGTCAAAGAATTATACAATGAGTATATTGATCGCAAATTGGTAAAAAGTATTTTTATGCCTATTATCTACGGAAAGACTGAAATGAGTACGGCGGGTAATATTAAAGCGGCGTTGAAGCCGTACTTTTATCCCGCTTACAAAGAAAGCGCTGTGTTGGCCTCCCTCTGCTTCAAGTTTTTGAGGGAATATTACAAGGAAATGGATCATTTGATCCGTTTGATTCGCCTTATAGGTTGGTTTGCTTCTACCTGCGATAGCAATGTTGTCTACGATACTCAATTCTTTTCCACCTGCCAGGATTTTTTGGTTAAGGATTCCCATATCATTTGGGTTTATGACAAAATAAGAAAGAAGAAACGTATGGTTACTCTTAGACTCTCTTCTGACAAGAGAGATCGTAAGAAGACTGAAGTGTCTACTTTCATGAATTTCATCCATCAAAAAGATGCTTTAATAGCTATGAAGGTGGTTTTAAATATGCAAGGTCTAAATGCTCCTATTTACACCGTACATTAGAATTTTATTAGTAATGTCTACTTTTGCCAACTCTTACCGCGAATATACCAGACTGTATTTACAAGCCTGGGTCCACCCCTGAGATTCATTAATAATTTTTTTAATTCTAATATTATTAGACTCGCTTTACAGAATGGTCTTGATAAAAACAAACTTGGGGTGAATATCGAACAATTCCCCTATATAGTTTTAACTGAAGAGTGTATAGATACTTTATTTAATTGTATTTTACCTGAAACCTTTAAAAACAAGAAACAGAAGCTTAAAGTGTGGAATGCCAACGTCTCTCGTTTTAAAACGTACTACTTTGGCTATGTGCGCACTGTGTGCTGTGAGGATCCAAGGAGTGGCTCTGTGGATATGAAATGGGATAATCATGAGATTAAATGGGAGCAATTTATGAGTAAGATCGACGGGCAGTATTGTGTGCATTATTAATGAGTATGATTATACCTGTGGGCTTCCAACAGCGGCAAAAGGATTGTTTGTCGTTGTTGATGACGCGGATAGAGAAATCCGCGGTTCGCAATCCACATCCTGGTTTGATCATTTCTCGTCATTCATTCCGTTCTCCTTTCCCCACTTTTGGGGAGGTTGGTTTTATTACATTGTGTATTATGGATTTGCTTATACTGTGTACTTATCCTTCCATTGGATCTTACGCAAAATTCACTACCATTGTGAATATGAAGATATGGCGCGGTGATGAGATTGGATTTGCACTTGGAAGGGCAATCCCTTTAACCTACGATGATGGGAGCCTTATTCCTATGGGATATGTATATTCACGTATTCTTAGTATGGTTCAACTTAATTGCGAGAAGTATGAATCGGGTGTAGTGACTGGCGTCACCCTTCGAACCTTTGTGGAAGGGAAAGTATAAAATAAGAACCTCAGAAATAGAAAGAAAAGCCTCAAAATCCGGAGTTTCATACACAGTAACAGGAGCTCCATTAATTATATCTTCAGTAGCTAAAATAGTATTGAAATCCCCCACCCAAGGGGAGAGAGTAACTGCCACATTCAAAAAATCCCTCCATAGAGCTCTCCTAGTCTCAATTGTATGCAGTCCATAAACAACAGTGAGATGAATAGAATTGCTCCTTTTCTTATCAACAACCAAAGAGTGAATGAACTGCTCATTCACTTGTAAGACAGACACATTCACCAACTCATCTATCCACCCTAACCAACCTTTGGAAGAATAGTCATAATTACATTGCCAGTGCCACCTTGTACCAAACTTCTTTTGGATAGCCTGCATCTTTTGAGGTTTTACTTTAGTTTCAAGAATACTGACTATACTAATAGTTTGCTGCTTACACAACCTCTTCACTTCTGCCACTTTATTGGGGTCCCTAATGTGAAAGGATATTCATGTGGGATTATGAGTAACACCAACCTCATCCTCCCCCTCCTCTTCCTCGTTAGTGTCCTACTCAATAAGAGCCATGTAAGAGTTAGCTTGATTCACAGAGACAGACTGAAGTTGCTTCCCCTTATCTCTCACTGGCCTTGATACAGTCCTCCAACCATCTGCTCCCCAGTAACAGTGTTGATAGCAGGAGTGGAAACCACAGCAGGTTCCACTCTTTGTTCAACTGCAGGAGTAGAAGTAGTATCAACAGAGCTCCCCCTAGCATCACCTTCTATAACTGGATCAACATTCTGAACATCATTACCCTTCTCTATATGAGGTTGAACTGCCTTAGGAACCCATTTCCTTTTTCTGCTTCTTTGAACCGGCCTTACAGTTATGATCTACCTTCTTACATGCCTGACAATAAGGAGGGGCCCACTCATAGTGCACTTGCTGTTCAACCACCTTACCATCAGCATCCTGAATGAACACAGATTTTTGCAATTCCTGTGTCACATCAACCTCAATAAGCAACCTTGCAAAAGGCACCCTCATTTGCCTGGAAGTGCATGCATCAGCATACAAAGGCACCCCTACAATACTTCCAATCCTACTTAGGGAATCAGGACTCCAACAATTCAAAAGAAGGTAGGGAATCTAACCCAAAGAGGGACAGTTTTCAAAACCTCAACATGAAAGTCAAAGCCAGCAGTCCAAGGCTTCACAACAGTAGGTCTCCCAAGATACATATGAGGCCAGAAGCATAGCGTTTTTATCAACTTCACTAGCAACCATCATCATGAAGAAATGTATCAGGTTTAGCAACATGATTCCATTGTTCAGCTTATTCAAAGCAGTCAATGTAGGTTGAAAACCAATAAGAATATGATAGCAGAATTCCATTTTTCACTACCTTTAGCAATAAATAAGAGCTAGGTAATACCGGGAGACACAAGGGCTTAGGGCTGCTGAATAATGGCGTTAGACACAGTTAGAAGTGCCGGATCTAAATGAGCAACCGTTTTACCATCAACAATCTTAGCAGCAACAAATCCCAAAGAAACACCCTTAGCAGTCAAACTACCCTTAAACAGATTAGACCAAGCACCAGTACCATTACCTGAGTCCGGTGGCTTATTAGGAGGAATTGACTGATTAATCCCTTCCGTGGGGGGTTGCTGTTGTGCAGAAGCTACTTCAGGTGCAAGAGAAGGCACTGCAATCCTCTGAGGAGTAGCAACTGGAGTCACAGAGACCCTAGGAGCAGGGGTTACTGTTCGATTGGATTTCTCATGAACACCTTGCCATAGCTGTCGAGTTGACTCACGAATCTGATCAAGCTGGGATGCATTTCCACCATTAACATTGCTACTTGAAGGGAGAGGTTATAGAATACGCTCGGAGAGGAGTAGAATTCCTCTTCTTCCTGGCCATGGTGAAGATGAGAGCTGGAGAAGACCACAGCTAACTCAAAATCGCCATGCTAGAGAGAAAGTCAACGAAAGTCAAACCCTGTTTCTCTGAGCTCTCTTACTTGTTATATGTTTTCATTACTCACACCTTTCTCCATAGGCTTTTCCTTTCCAAAAGGTCATTAGAAGCATACACAAAGGAACAGTCAAAGGTCTTTCTCAAAGCCAAATGAGTGACCTTAGTATGAATGACATGCATGTGTCTCACATCCACCTGGAAGCAGTTAGGAAGCCAAACTACCAATTTCAAAATTAAGAAATTTGTAGCTCCCTTGAAAGATGTTATTAGAAACTTCAGGGAACTTATTGACTTTCATTTTTGTCTCAACCATAGATCTCTTTCAGAATGGATCTCCTCATCATGAGAGACCTCTGGAGTTTTGACAAGAACCTCAGGTTGTTTAACCTTGGGTTTCCAGACTTGCTACTGAGATTGCTTCTTTTTGCATTGCTTCTCAACATGTCCCAACAATCCCCAGGCATTATGGCTTCTACTCATAGACCACTTCTTGTTCCAACATGACACCATTTTCAGACATTTTCCAAACTTTCCCATCTCCATTAATGTTCATTTCGACAAGGAGTAGGAGTAGCGGGCGCCAGCTCCCACTCTAGAATCGCCGGGAAATTGAAGTCTGGCAGTGGGGGGCGGGAGGGCCCTGGTTCACTCTCCGGGTAGCCTCCACATCATGCTAGCTGGACCTACCGCTAGCACTATAAATACGAGTGCTACTAAGAGCACCCAAGCCTTTTCTTACCACTGGCCCTTCATCTTTCTGGATCTGGATTTTATGCGTCGTGGGGAAGCTAGTTCCTATTATAGAAAGGAGCTCTTTCCTTTAATATATATATTAGATAGAAGGGTACCTTTATTCATAATAAATTAAGGAGAAAGAAATACCTAATAAAAGATATAAGAACCCGTGTTAGATCTTCTTTATGTTTTTATGTCTTTTTGAAATTACATAGATGACCACAGAAACACGTCGGGTTTCCCCTGAAGCTGAGATAGGTCTGTAGTGGACAATAAGTCGCGTAGGCTGAGAAATGCGCCAAACCCGGGGGCTTCAGGTTGGTGCGGAAAAGGGCGATCGGAATACGCACGTCACCTCCCATTGATTGGGGGCGATACGAGGCACCACTCTTGTAATGGCCTCCGCCTGATCGCGGTATCCATGTATATCCGAAGGCTGTGGTTGCATTTTGAATCTGGGTAAGTAGGCTAGTTGTAAAGGACTCAATGGGAAACCAAAAAGGCTGACAATCTTTGGTCCTCGAGCGGTTACCGTCTGAGAATGAGACGGGAAACTTGACCTATATGCCCGGAGGAGGAGTGCGTGAATGTGTTCATTTTCTATATGTATATTAAGTTTTTTTCATATAGGAATAAACGTCCTTTGGACCTTAAAAGGCGTAGGGATGGGGCTTACAGGATTCCATTTGCGAAATAGGGCGGGCTAGGCTGTAGAGGACATCTTCTAGTAAGAGTCCGTCTTCCCATGCCTTTCGGAAGTTCTTTTTCCGGTAGTGTGAAAGTTAGAGGTAGGAGGGAGCTATAAAGGCTTGACTGTCCTGAGTCCTTGGCCCTCATTCGGGAAGATAGAATCTTCCGGGTACTCATTCTGTAGTTGAGAGTTTACACGAGTTGAAAGGAAATCTCCTCATAAGGAAGGAAGTCTTTTCTTACTATTAGTTCTTACAGACAGGTTAAAGACAAAGAAGAACACGCACGCCTGCTGAAAGAACTAGTCTGTCTTTAAGACTGCCTTACGGTAGGGTGAAGTTCCTATCTATCGGGCTATGAAAAGCATCTGTGCTAGTGCTGTACTGGTATGAAAGTAGCCTCCTCTAGTGCTTTAAGGAACTATGGGTACAGTCGGAATACTCCTACTAGTGGTTGAAGCAAGGCCAGTTTGACGGCAGGCAGAAGAAAAGCCCTAACACATTAAGCACACTCTTATCCGCTTTGTTTTGTGCAATTGAAGACGAATCGCTTACTCCTTTTGTTGAATGAAAGTTGATTGATCTTTCATTCTTTCTTCGAAGTGAGGCCTCTTTTCTTCGAGTACTTTCTTATATCACTATAAGCAAATAGAAATAAACTGATGTTTGGGGATCTAATATTCTTTTTACAAGCGTAAATCTAAAGATCAGGGTACAATGCTAGGGGACACCAAAGAAGTCGCTGCAATGCCCCTAACTCCTTTAACGGCGCACAAGCAAGCTTTAAAGAAAAAGACGAAGCTTGCCTTTCTTACAAGTGTAAACACCATAAGGGAGAAATGCTACTTACCCAGCCCAAGTACGTAGCGAGTAACCCCTCATGCAGTAAAGTAATGAGTTCGGAACAAAATCTACTATTTCAAATCTAAATGTGGTTGGGCTTTAGGGCTAAAGCTATGCTTTTGGAAATGAAGTTTTTTAAGGCAAAGCGGGAATCATTAAATCGATTTCCGAAGCCCCCGAAATATAGCATTCGAGAACGCGTTAATACGACAAGATGAGATAATGGAGAAAATGGCGAACATTATATTATAAAGGTGAAAGGGATCCACTCGGGATAAAAAGGGGGGTGAACCCCTTTCTCCTTCTCCATGACATAATGCAAATGGAGTCGAGGACGCGTAGCACCCAGCTACGAAAAATTTTGACAAGTCTTTTTGTTATTTATGCTGAATTGCTCGCGAAAATCAACTCGTTTCGAGGACAGTAGATTATTGATTTTATCGGAAGAAAAGAAAAAAACAATGTTAAGCCGCCGCCTATTCCTATTCCCGAGGGGCAAGCCTGCCTAAACTCGGAACACAGATCGCCCTGGCTGTGTTAATCGTAGAGGTAGAATAGTGGCAAGCTGTTATCGATGTCGAAAGAGACTCGAAACTTTGAACCTCGCGTCGAGTCAGATCCATTACCGCTCCTCTGCTATTAGGCGTCGTTCGGTGCCGGTCGGATAGAACTTTCGTAGGGCTGACTGTCCTTCAGCAGGTAGCTACTAGCGCGTTGGAGACGGATTTATATAAGAAATAAATTTCCGTCATATCCAGTACCATCAATACCGGCAGAGGAAGGAGAGGTACTATCTTCCACCTGAACCTGACTCACGGTCGCTCCACGGGAAACCACCACTAGGAGACGAAGCAAGCCGAGGGTTTCGAGGCAGATAGCGCCATGACACGGTAGTAGGGAACCCGGGCCTTTTAAGCAGCACTAGAGAGGGGGTAGAGACTCGAGACTGAAAAATAATGTCCTTCTTCCTCTGAGCCAGGTTCCTTGTAGAGTCTATCTACTAGAGACATTACGGTTGGGAAAATGAAATACTAGAATTGAACGCCCTCCATCGTACAATTCGGCGGACACGGAAGAGCTAGTTCATAGGGCGCGTGCAGTCATGGGACCGACGGTGAAAAGCTCGGGATGATGATGGGGCTAGCAACCGGTCCTCCAAGAAGCTAGATCTCTTTCCGGAATTCTTTCCTTGTATCCAAGTCATACTCATTCCGTACGACGAAGGATTGGGCCTTCGAGGTTGGAACTCATCACATTACTGGGTAGATCAGTTGGGAGATAAGGGTTCTAGTTCAATAAAGATGCTTCTCATTATATCGAATAATAAGTTAGGCCTGTAGTGCTCCAGCGATGGGGATTAGGACTTGTGTTAGATAGAATAGGAGTTAGCTTCCTCGGAGTCAGGTAATAGAATCAGGTTCGAAGACTTAGACGTTAGTCTAAGTGGCGACAGAGCTGAATAATGCCCGTAGGGCTCAGTGTCTTTAGACTCAAATAGCGCAGAGTATCTGCGCAGGCTCTTTAGAGACAAGTCTAGTATAGACGCAGGGTAAATTAAAGAAAACTTGTGTTCTATTTATTTTCTGTTTCATCGTTCACTTTCAATCCCTTTTTGCCTACCTCTGCTGCTTTACATTGCTGCCTGATAGAATGGTATTTTACTAGTAAGTGAGAGAAAGCGCATTCCATTCCCGTCTAATTAGAAATGATATTAAGGCACATGGTGGATGCGGATGCTTCTGTTGATGGCACTAAGCAGATTGGCGAATCTTTCTCTTTAGGCTCAGCAGGATTTTCAGGCACTCTAAGAAAAAAAACTAGCGTTGAAGAGGTTTTCGGAGGCTGACAAAGTGACGTCGACCAACGTCTCTGTGAGTAAAGATAGAGAATGGATAGGAAAAGGTCCTTCAACGAAAGAGATATCCAAGGCTTTCGCTTCTGCTAAGTTTGCTCGCTCCTCTTCGGTCCAAGCTT
>NW_018743537.1:0-12500 GCF_001683475.1 Chenopodium quinoa | reverse complement strand
GGTCTCTTTCTTCAAGCAAATCTGCTCCTTCTAGAGAAAAAGCTGCTTTTAAAGTAGCGGCTACTAAGGTATAAGGTAAAGGTAGGAGCTGTTTTTGCCTCAGTCTTCTATTCTGTAGCTCCTACGAAAGCATTTGTTGCAGCTGCTGTTCCCGATAAAAAAAGCATCCAGCAGCGCCATTAGATGGTACGCGGAGCTGCTGTTCGATTTCACGTCTCAAGCTAACTTTTGTGATTCTCTCTATGCCGTAGGTTCATTGTTCAATCTTAAAGGATTTCTTTCTCAGTTATCTTGTAATAAAACAAAGTATAAGAAGGTATAGGCGATTGCTCAACTCTTAGTTGGTATACCGAGTTTGAGGACGAAAGAGTCTTCCTACGTTCTTTGCAGGCTGCCTTCTCTTCTCCTTGATCAATCCCTTGCCTAATGCCTACTGAAAATGGGAGTGTCATGAGCGTATCCCATACCCATAGTCGTTCAATCCAAGGTGAATTGCACTATCGACTCTTCGTACTTGAGTTTCAAAGGAGCTTGTTAAGCATGGTCATCACTACAGAGAACTTCACCAAAAACCTCTTTTCCACGAAAGAAGGGATGCCAGTTTCTATTGAATCTCTTGCTAGCCTTGTGAATGAAATATTTTCTAAGTGTTCAATCAGACGATGTTTGAAAGAAGGACGTAACCAGTGCTAGTTGAATCAGCCCTTACTCTTCTCCTAGTCGGTGTAAAAGTAAGCGCTCTTTCCCTACCCGTTGTTACTGCTCGAGTAGGAGTTCTTGGAGATGAAAAGAGAGGAATGAGATGCAGCACTTAGGTCCCTCTCCTTTCAGTCGAGTCACTTCATCCCTCTCGTCTTCTGCACCGGCTACTGGTAGAGCTCCTGGGAAAAGAAGAAGGTATATACCAAGAGATGATATGCCAACAGCAGATGATTTCAAAATGAGTCAAAGAAGATCTTTTTGCAGCGGCCACAGCGGATGCTAACACTGGACTTGCTTGCATCTCTCTCAAGAGTCAAAAGAAATCCCCTATTCGCTGCCCTTTCTTGGTCACCAAGCATTCGTTCAGAGGAGAGGTCCACTTTGATAGTCATAAAGGCCCCTTCCCTGTTTTCTTTCTAAAGCTATCCATTCTTATCAGGTCCTGTCGAACCAGGAGATCAATTCGTCACCTCTAAATGAGAAATTGGATAAGCGGTTTGAACAAGGATTGAAGCTGCTTCAGTAGATTGCTGAGAATAATGAATCAAATTAACACGCTGCTCATGAACCAAAACGAAAGTCGATTTTGATTTTCTCTTTCCGCTCAACCAGTGCTTTATGAAGGGATTGACCTGATTGATCTATTCTTGCCCCTGGGGCGGATGGGATTGATTGATTCTAAACCTGCTTCGACTTCTTCGTAACCACGATCTGCAAATGAGAACTATTTGTTTAAGGAGGATCCGGCCTCTCTAATTGATCAAAGGCCCTCTAACTTAGGTCGGATCGGAATCTATCTGTCTTTCTACGCGATAAGGGATGCCCCGGATACTACCTCCCCTCCTTGACATGCCTTCTATGACTCCCCCGTTGGAGCAGATCTTTCGGCCGCTAAGCGTACTGAGTAAGGGCTGGTTCGGCTTGGATGATTGGGCTAGAGATAGCTTGGCTTTGTTTACGCCTCTTCTATTTTCCGGTATTGGTCCTTTTCTTGAGTAAAGGCATTGGGAAAAGGCCTTACTTCTTTTCGTAGTTAGAAAGACAGGTGATAATCCTAATCTATCTCTCTTAGTTCTCTGGAAACGGTCCTTCCATCCTAAAGAAAATGTGTTCTTTTCGTTGCTCCCCTTCCTTGGCAAGTGGAATAAGATCAGGAAGAAGCGAGTTGTAGCCTTAATCTGTGCTGTGTATGGAGCTAATCTACTGTACTTCCTTGATCTTACCTTATTTACTTAGTTCAATAAAAGAGAGAACACGGAGGCTATTTACTTTACTTAACTTATTAAATTAAAGTAGTTCTGAAAGTCTATCCATACATAATATGTTATGGACTAATCCAAGGGTGCTTAATTAGCTCCCGCCCTCCTGCCTTTCGGTTGGGAGCACTGCCTTCTAACGATCACCCTGTCCTTACTCAATCCCTTCTTTCTCTTTTCGCTGTTGTCTTTGTTCTTGGCCAATCCATCCTAAATCAACTGTTCTTGGTCCAGCCAGCTTTGGTGTGGTTCTTATCGGTTTAGGATCCCTAACTCTCGAATCCAATCCCTCTCCGTTGGGGTTTGGGGTTACGGCGCGATGCCAGCCTTTAATAGAATATCCCCCGTCCCTGCCTTTAGTGATTAGTGATTGGGCTCGCCCTGTAAGTAAGTAAAGGATCTGTCTCTGTTCTTCTCTCTCTTCTGGTTGTCTTCTCGCGTCTGTGTGCCCCTTTTTCGGGGTGATATCGGCCTTTTCTATCTCCTCACAGGGCAAAGCCATTAGGGGTGTCAATCTATATGCCATTGGTGGGGCCAATCGCATTCAGCAGTGACATCAAAATGTGCTAAAAACCCTCATCAAGGGCCATTACTGAACCGGCTAAAAGCCTCGAAAAACGGCCATTCAACAAAGATTGGATTTGACTGGAAAGACGTTAAAGACGAACCGCCAATGCTGGAATCGCACCCCATAGCGGCACCGTTTGCCATTCATTCATGAACTGGCACTTGCTTTCATCTAGTTCCAACGATTCCTACTTACTCTTATTTCACACTTTCCGGAAAATTCCATAACCCCAGGACACTAAATCAAGATCTATTCTAATTGAAGGGGCAAAGGCACCCAAAGCTCATTGGGCTTTCAGAGGCATAAGAGGAAAGAGCGAACCAGCTAACCTAACTGCAAAGAAAGCAGTCGCAGCCGGGGATATCTTCTTTTTTGCTGGATGTCGTCTTTGCGCACCAACAGGAGTAGGTCCTTGGTTGTTTCAGTACATTCAGTTCCAAGTCAATTCAATTCAGTTCGCGTAGTTCGTAGCCATCGTTCTAGGACATAACTTGTATTAGAAGGATTCATTAACTGTAAATCTGGCAATTCCTACCAGGGTGGTGGGTCAGAGCAGAGGCCCTCTCTTTAGGGCAGGAATAGCGGGAAAGGGCAAGTCAGGCATGGAATCACGCTAACGTAAGGTTTCTAATCCATCTAGAATAGGATTCACTCTAGATATTTGATTTTCCACTTATGTCTTCAAGCAAGGCTGACTGAATAAAGAAATGGAACATGGGAGCGGTTGTGGGTAGCAGCTACAAAACCACCGGGAAAAGGGCAATTACCATTAGAATGGTGGATTGGAAGAGGAAGGCCTTTTGCAAGTGAAAATCCCGGGAAAACACTAAAGAGTTGTTTTTCCATCTTCGTTATGGAAAGGATTTACTATTGCAACGAAAAATCCCGAGAAAACGCTAACTTTGCCAAGCTTCTTTCTTCCTTCCTAATAGGTTCTCCTCCCCCGCGCTTACCCACCATATGGGTCCTATTCAACCTCTCTATCGAATAGTCGGCTCGAAATCCCCTTCCTTTAAGTGTCTAGGTCGCACTTTCTTGTTTCAAGCCCTGGCCATTCTCCTTTGATAGCATTGCCCATGACAAATAGCAGACATCAAGCAAGATGAACTGATCGTATCTAGATTGCATCTACTCTGCCTCCGTGAGGAAGAATCTCAACTTCTCTGCAGGTAGGACTGCCAAGAGAATGCAGTTTTGCCCCTGTTGAAGTCCTCATAATCATATTCTTGGTCACGCTCTTCTAATTGTCTTATATAATAGGCTGCTTCTAGCCACTTTGTGAAGTAATCGATCGTTTTGGACCTATGACACCCATTCCCCGGGCAGGCCATGGCGAAGACATAGTGTGAAGCTCAGTCGTAGGTGTATGAATCTGAGAACTGAGATACGTATCTTAGGGAATAGGGAAATGAGTTGAACGATTCGTTGAACATAGTTCAACTCATTCAGTTCAAGAAGTCGAATAGTCTATAAGCTTTTAGTTACACTCATTAGGATAAAGCCGATCAAGAGGCTCCAGACACAACTTCTCGAGATCTCGCTTAGTCTTTCTTTGAATCTCATTTCTTTCCAAAGGGGAAATGCAATCCAGTATCTTCAAGTTCCAGTAATGGCATTCCAAGAGTAGCAGTCTCAGTCTCCATTTTGGAGTATGCGGATAAGTCCCAAGGAGTGCATCATCCGTAGTAGTAGTGCCTTATATTGCCCTTGAAGGAGGAATTTCTAGTGCCATTAAGGGTAGAAATCTCTATAGGCTGATACCCTTTTATTTCCTAAACTTTTCAACATTTCAACAAAAGAAGTGTCTAGTGGATCTGGATAACCTTTCTTCCCTTCTACTTTTAGTAGTCGATGTTATACCGGTACTAAAGAGAAGTAATAGAAGCGGCGTCTTCTTATGACTTGATTTTCCTTCCCGAAAGGGGCCCTGTAGGGAATACGCGGCGTAGCTGTCTTCGATTATTCTATTTAATTGATTCTTGAAAGCTAAGTAAGCGGAAGATGTAAGGGAAGAATCAATAAGGTAAGGTCTTGCGTCCTATTCCCCTTAGGGGCAGATTCTACTATCAAGTAGAAAGGGAGCAGCCCATGCCAATGATAGTAAGGTGAAAGCGGTGTCTTTCGGCGAATCCACTATCAAGGATGTATGGGAAGAAGAAGATAACTATAAGGATAAGGGCGCTAAGCTTTCCCCTTGGTTCCGTCGACCCTCTGCCTTAGCCTTGAGTTACAACAACTACAACCCTCGAACGTTTTGTAGGCTTCCCTCGTATTCAACTAGTTGGAAACTTTTTTTGCCCTAAACGAGTAACTACCAAGTTTAGGAACGAGATTTCTCACTGAAGAAATGCCGGAAGAGGCACAAGACAGCTTGCTTGGATAAGGCCATTAGGCGAATGAAGAAGTATGCTGACAAGGGGCGTAGGCCGATGGAATTCAAGGTTGGTGATAAAGTGATGCTAAAGCTTACTCCACAGATTTGGAAGAAAATAAGTAGTAAGACAGTGCATCGTGGGTTGATTCCAAAATATGAGAGACCAAAAGAGGTTTTCAAACGTGTAGGGAATGTTGCTTATCGGTTGAAGCTGCCGGAAATAAGAGAAGAGAAAGGAACGAAGTGACTTGACTGAAAGGAAAGGTACGAAAGCAAAGAAGAAAGATTACTTCTTTCATTGTTTGGATTCATGCGCTTCCTTTAGGAAAGATAGCCGTAACACTCTCTGAGTTCTTTATTTAGAGTCTCTTTTCTTCTGATCGTATTGTTGAATCGAAAGCAAGATTGACTGCGAACTCACTCAAGGGTTATAGGTTTTCTAATTGTTTCCTGCCCTGCGGTTTCCCGTCCTTACTTTGAATCTGGCTTGAATCGATTTTCTTTCCTTTAACACTAGACTTGTTTAATACTTTTCGAAAGTGGAGTTAAGGCAGCAAGCATAGGTGCTTCGGTCGATAGGCAGGCTAGCCCTCCCCTGTAGTAGCTCTCTTCTGTTATGAGAGAGAGGGGCTTCGGGGGGATAAGATTCATCGTATAAGCCTGAACCCTATTAGTTATGTGCTTCCCCCTTCAAGAGCTGGGCTACTACCCTAATAAAGTTCTTCCTAGCGTATAGTATTGGACAGATTGAGTCTTTCTCTAATATAGTAACTAATAGTTAGATTAAGCATTAGGCGAAACTTCTACTATAAAGCATTCAATTCAGTTAATCTCTTCTCTTTCTGTCTTCAAGCTTCAAGCTTTTGCCTAGGAGCTCGGATTCCAGTCCTATCGTTAGAGGGCTGCATAGTTGGAATCTCTTCCTTATTTGTACGATATGATGCAAGCAAGGAATCCAGCCTATGAGAGTCAAGCTAGGTGGTTTATTAACCGGAGTGATGAAAGTCAGCCTATAAGATGAAACCGAAGATACTAAGCCTGGAATCAGTCGCTTTCTATGTCAATTTCTCTTTAGAAATAAGGCCTGTTACAGCTATCAGATATAGGGGATTTACTTCACCTTGAATAACTCTCGATAAATGGCTTTCTTTTCAGCCGCTTTTCTATTTCATGTTGAAGGCAAACAAGCTTACCTTATTATTATGAAAAGGGGAAAGGGACAGGTTTCAGTCTTGAAGTCTGTCTTCTTCAATGGAAGAGATTCAAAGGGCTTGACTGCACCTTGCATCTAGGCTTACGGAAAAAGGCGAATCCAAGGACTCTTTATTAATATAATATCATAGGGGACACTTCCTTGAATAAAGCCGTACTTCCATCAGCTTTCAAGTAGATAAAGAAGTTCAGGCTAGTGACATCAGCTATCGGCTATTGGCCTTTGTGAAAGCTTCTCCTCAATATGTTTTATCCCTTTCTCTTCGTCAATGATTATGGGTCGTTCCTGTCTTGTAGTTCGATACACTACTAGAAGGCCAGTTGCCTATACAACATCTTGAGTTTCTAGTACAGTCAGCTTTGGTTATCGCTACACCCTCTCTAGACAAAGGATTTTATTCAAGCCACTCCACTACTGGTACAGTAGCATCATGCCTTAATAATCGTATAGGCACCCGGGAACCCTACTCAGTAAAGAAGGGGACTCCCTAAACGAGACTGCTAGCTGGTATAGAGAGACTAGCTTTGCTTGCTTCCTAGTCAAATATGCCCTCTCATCCCGGTAAGATAAACAAGAGAGGTTAGCAATATCCTTCCCTCAGCGTAAGGACAACCTTGAATCGGAGTTTCATGCACAACCTTCTGATTTATAGTTCTTCCATTAGATCCCTCAATCACAATGTTATGTTTAATAGGTTGAGTAAGATCAATCTCAATCAACAATCTCGGACTACGTCATGATCGGGCAGCCACGCAATGTACTTCACTTCGGTTCAGCGCAACATGTACACAGGCGCAAAAGCCCAGACCTATAAAAGACCTAGTCTATACTATATATACGACTTCTGTAGGTGCTTAAAGCCCTTACAATGGTTTAATGGCCATGACCGGCTAAAGATCACTGCCATCTCACGAATTGGATTCGAACCAATCAATCTCCGATACCTTTAGTAGATCGTGAGTGGGTCTGTCGTCCTCTTCATTATAGTCCTTCTAGAATCAATAGCATTTCGTCGGAATACATCCTGTCTTTTCACCTTAGTAGTCCTATGCATAGTCAGTACTATAGCCCCAATCATAGCTACTAATAAAATAAGACTAGAAACCAAAAACCAGACAAAATAGTAAGTATAAAGTAAATTGCCCAATGTTTCCAAATTAGTCCAACTTCGTACCTTTCCGGCATAAACCGTATATCTCAGAGAGGTCGTATTTCTTTGGGTTGGTAGTAATGGAATGGTTTCATTATCTAAAATGAAGAACATTTCCCACCAAAAGATCAGTCCAATAATACCACTCACTGGTAAATAGCGCAATACTTCTTCGTGAATCTTCGCTATTTGAATATGGAACATCATAACAACGAATAGGAATGAAACGGCTATAGCTCCTATATAAACTACTGGGAAGATCATGGCGGAAAAATCGAGACCTAACAAAAGAAGTAAACCTGAAGTGTTGCGAAAGACTGGGATGGGAAACAAAACGGAATGTACCGGATTTATAGCACGTACAACCATCAAACCAGAGACCAAAGCCGGGCTCGACAAAACAGAAAGTATCATGGTACGTCGTCCTTCACTGAAATGGAACTTTCATGCTGGTTTGGAGTAAGAACTAGCATAAAAGTCGATCTATTACGTACGACCAGCGCGGTTGTTCATATTTCATTTCCTTCTTCCAAACCAAGCCCTTCTTGGAGAGCATTCACTGAGTTACTTACGATCTCTCGACGCCGAGAATTTCTTATGTGCCCGGGTTCGGCTAGCTTCTTCCCCACCTTTTAGCATTCTGGGCAATAAAGAAACCCAAAATCAAAAAGAAAGAAGAGAAATTGGGCCATGTTTCCCGAGGGAGGCTGCTTTCTCTCAGGGCAGCAGTCGACTAGAAGTAGAAGACTGCTCTATGAGGGCTTCCCTCTTTCCTGGGCTCTGCTCGCCCGTCTACGCTCCGACCCAGAAAGTCATAATTGAGAAAATGTTTCCTTACTTGTTCTTCTAAGTGAATTGGCATTACCTTGCCTGCATTAAGATTTAAAACTTGTCGTAAAAAAAAGGCAATCAACCAGAATAAAGAAAAAAAAAAATGAAACCGGTTCAATATTTTATCTAGATGGATCCCTGTCCTTATCTCTATCCGGATAGATATGCCCCTATGAGCGACTACGCCGATCTTTATGTGTTTTGGCCACGCCCCTTTCCGCTCCGAAGAGGAAGGTTTGGATCTTTCAATCTTATGTCGTGAGGATGTGATCTATGTTAGGTCCATAAGATACCACAGCTTTTAGTGTTCTATGATTGACCTCCGAATAATGAGTAGGTAGTTCTATCCTTTTGATTCTTCTCTGCATTCTCTTCTTCGATAAGGTCACGGAGTGAAAAAAATTCCTCTTCATTCTGTTGTGCTCAGCGTCGGATCCAAACTTCTTTGTTCTTTTTAAGTCTTCTTTTTGCATAGAAGAATGTAACTTTTGCAAAAACCGGTCTTTTAGTAGTAGGCGGCATTCCTTCTTAGTTTTGAGTCGGCAGAACCATTCTGTTTTGCTTCTTCTCCACAGTCTTACTCGGCGGAGCCATTTTTTTTTGCTTCTTCTTTTTTTATTTTTTCTTCTCTGCATTCTTACCCAGCGACCCCAAAATTTGCCTATGATTTTTTCAACTGATATTTTGATATAGAAGAATCTCCTTATTTCTTCACCGCGGGTTCTCGCGTAATTTTCTTGAAAAGATATTATATCACCGTGGGAAACTTGAAAATGACTAATGTTGACTATTCCATTATTCACACACACTTTTCGATGACTTATCGGCTGCCTTGCTTGAGGAATAGTTTCACAAAAATGGAGACGAACCAGAATAACGTCCAATCTTGTTTCTGGGTTGAGTAGAAAAGGGATATATGAAGTTCGTTTTGTTCTTCTATGCATCTTTGTGATGGGTAAATTACCATGAAAAAGGGACAACTTTCGTGTAGTTTGTAATTGTATGTAACTGTTACGATTTTTTCTCGGATAAATCTTTTTCTTAATAGATCTTTTCTTCATTCTCAATTTTCCGAGAATGCGGCGTTGCACTATTGTAAGTTCTTTATTCCGAACATTTCCCGAAAGTAGACGACAAGTTTTAAGTTTTAATGCAGGCATTATGTATTATTGAATCAGTCAGTCTTTTTCGCCACATCGGGGCTATGGGACTTGAACCCAACTCTTTCCGCGACCCCTCCACGAATAACGAGAAAACAAAACATTTCTCTTTTCTACGAGAATTTATGTTTCGCTGCTTTTCTACTTGGCTGTACGACATGAGTTTCAGTATACCAAAGGGTCAAACCCCGCTGAAGCACTGGAAAAATGTTTACCATGATTTCGAGCGCTTTTTCAAAAACCATTTGCTCGCAATGCCTTGAGTGGACAGGTCCAACAGTACGCCCACTAGATCCTTCATAGAGAACTGTGAAGAGAGTCTAGAAATCAATGAACGAAGAACAGCTAATGAAGAACCGGTCAAAATGATATCATCCACATAGAGCAGAATAATCACTATCTCAAAGGAGGATCGCCAGATAAACATCGAAGGATCAGCTCGACTACAGCTAAAACTCAGAAATAAAGCTCGTGGAGCCTGTCGTAAACCATAAATCGAACGATGTAACTTACAGACATGTTTGTTTAGAACGAGCAGGGTCAACAAAGCCTGGTGGTTGAACCATAAATACTTTTTCATTCAACTTATCATGTAAAAATAAAAAGGCATTTTTGACATCCAACAACGTTCATAGAGGGTTCATATGGCACTCAATACCAAGTCTTATTCTGCAGAAGAGCGGTATACTCATCTTTCATAGCCGAAACCCCCAACTGTTACCCTCAGGTAGAAGGAAGAGCTCTTTTACACTCCTATTAGTCTCAAAACCGAGCTATCTGCTAAAGGAAGAAGTTCACTGCGAACTCCAATTCAAGCTTAAACCAGCAGCATACACAGAAGCTCCCGCCGGGGAAGAAGGTCCCCATGAGCACTCAAAAAGGATTTTTCTTTACTAAAAGTAGACTTAAACCCATCTATTCAAAATAGAATCAGGGTCATTACATAAGATATGCACAATATGCTTCACCACAGATGCTTTGTTCCATTCATGAACTCTCTTAATGCCAAAACCACCTTCCCTAGTAGGAGGTCCCAAGCAAGGCTCCAGTGTGCTTTCAATCTATCCCTTTCCACAGGAAAAAAAATCCGCTCAATGTCCTTGAAAGGGTAATATTAAGATACTTTTACAGTAATTCTGAATAGAAAACAGGACTGATTTGATCAGCTGTACCATACCAGCATAAGAAAGGCTCTTGCTGGTCAAGGACTTCACTCTGGTAAGAATCCTTTATACTAAAGCTTTTGCACAAAGATTTTCTCTAAGTGTTCGAGTGAGGGTTGTTGACTCGGCTCGGAATTTGAAGCTTAAGAAGCATTCCTGTGACCTGACGGGCCATATGAAAGGTTTCTTTATCCTCCTTTACAAAGGCATAACAATTCAAAAAAGGTAACCAGATCTATTCACTTGAGTTCTTTCATCAGTGAATCCGGAAGTGACTCCGCTAAGGCTAAAACTTCTCCCTTCCTTTTTCCCTTTACTGATCCTTATGAATGGCACATAAGAAGTGAAATAATAAAGGAAATCTTATTAAATAAGAATTGTAGTTCATATCGCGAATGGTACGCTTTTAGGGTGGAGTTCCAGTTTCTTACTCTGGTATAAGCTTTAGCATCCACAATGATGGGTAGTTTAACATATAACTGACCCCTAACGAAATATAATCAAATGAGGATGGTAATTACTATTTGCTTACTTGAACAAGTAAGGTTCTTCCCGAACTCTTTGACAGGGGCCTTTACCTGCTATCTCACTCTCCTTATAATGTCTATCTTTACCTGGAACGAGATGGAGAGGGATTTCAACACTCTGTTCTTTAGAGCTGAGCCAACAGAGGGGTTTGGACGTTGAGTTGAGAAAAGAAGGCATGGAATGAGTTACTAATAACGAGCTCTTGAAAAAGGCTTTGCTTATGCTTTATTTCCTTGGTTTGCTGGTTTAGGAGCAGGTTGTAATAGCTAAAGCTATGCTTTTGGAAAGAGGGAAGATTGAAGCTCCTTGCTTGAAAAGCTTTTCTTTGACTACCATTAATAAGGATAGAATAGGACTTGGAGTCAAATGCATTCATTATATAATGACTTTATTGAGAATGAGAGATAGAGGAAACTTAAGATGAGAGAGCGTTTCTTTATCTTTAATGAATTTCCATTCCAATCTATTACCATATGCTTTGTCAAGATCGTCTTTGATGGCCAGAAGGAGAAGGCCCATCGTTCCTCAACCTGCGTTGCTCCTACTAATAGTATGTTTGATTTCCTACACCACTAAATATACTAGGAATATACTAGGACATTCTAACAAACAATAAATAAGAAGACGTCCAGGGACAAGTAGGCTGCCTTGTAAAGGCCAATGAGGTCTGGTAAGAAACTTCTCATTCTCCCCACTCATATTTTAGCCACTATTTTAGACTAGGTCAACCATAGACCAATCGCTATGAATTGATGGACAAATTAGGGCTTTGTGACTTAGGAGATGAGGCAAATTCTATTTAAATTCTGATGGAGAAAAAACATCTCTCATAAATCTTAGCTAGAGCAAACCATATAGAGGTATTGATAATAGGCAAGCATTCTTGATAGAAATTGGCTTGGAAAGGAGACTGAGTTCAGGTAAGAAGAGGGTCAATTTTCGCATGTCTTCTTTGCTTTCATGGCCCAAATAGCTGGCCTATATTCCTCTCTCTTACTTACCCTTTCATTCCAAGTAGGCGATCCGATCCATTGCTATTGATGCTTGCTCAGGTGCTTCTAGCCTCGTATACGGATCTGGATCACGATCTCGATATGGAAGGTATGCTGCCCTTTTTTGGAGAAAGAACCAAATTCTTCATCTTGCTCCCTGTGCAACCTGCCCATTTTTTTAACTGTCTACGGTTGTCAGCCTGCCATTCAATGCAATTCACATGAGCCTAGGAACCAGTCATGAACATTTTCTCAAATTTGAATAAAGAGGGAGCAAGAGTAAGCCTTCTTGATTCCAGCAGTTATGCCCGGTAGAGTTAAGATCAGTCCTGGAAATACTTCCTGGCACTTAGGATTTTCCTGATGACCCAACTGGGATTGTAGCCTAGTCAATTTCTTGCTGCTTCAGATAGTTGGTATGGACCAGCCACAGTCTTTTCTCAAGGACCCGGAGATGTTTACAAATGCTTGTTCCACAGGTCAAGACACCCCTGTAGAAAGTTGGTATTCAAGAGACGGAAACTATGTCAAGAAGGTGGAACTAGGAATAAGAACAGGGACCC